>NW_008588739.1:0-5711 GCF_000691845.1 Merops nubicus
CTCTCAGCCTCTCCTCATACGGCAGGCCGCTTCACTTCAAAAAACACTCATAAAAGAAAAGGTTTACAAATTTGAGGGCAGAATTCTTCAGGTTTAGTTAGGACCATTAGCAGCCAGATAAGAATTTGGATTTCAAATACCTAAGAAAATGGTGTTTTAAAGAGACAATTTTAAAGACATTGTATTTAAGTTCAAGTATAAAGTAAACAAATGCGATTCATTTATTAAAGGGAAGGAGATGCTTGAGGAAACAAAGGCTCTCCAGAAAGAGGTTTATCAATAACAGCAAAGCATGAAACCTCCAAAACAGATGAATTCTAGGAAAAACAAAGCCAACAGTGTTTTGACATTTCAAGTCTCAGGGTTCTGCACAACTCTTCAATCACTTCTTTATTGCAATTATTCCTAGAACTAATCTGCTATGTGTTACATACTCCTTCTTTATCTATTTAGAGTTTAGAAATTTTCTTTACACTTTTTAGCAAAGAAATTATCACAGAATAAAAAGGGTCAAATACCAGCATGTATGGAACAGATTAATCAATATTATATTAAGTAATGTTATAAATGTAATGTAATAAATTAAATGATAACTACTAAATAGTACTACAAATGGCTTGTAAATCGAAAATATATCATCTCTGTCAAAACTTTTCTGCTGAGCTTATCCAAATCATTCTTTCTATGACTTTCATTACAAGACATTTTCTTGAGTCAAATTTTTACCCACTGTGGAATTCTCCAGCAGTCTTAAGACGAAACAGTTAAATGAGTTACTTACATGGTAAAGGCATCAATAACATCTCCTGCAGCTCTTGTCATCTCAAAGTAGGTTTGCAGAATGTTGACAGTTCCTGAAAGTGCTTCATGTCCACAACCACAGAACAGTGCAACTCCAGCATACAGGAGGATGGTAGCAATCAAAGAGGCGTAGGGAATACCTCCCAGGCATTTGATGCAACACTCAAAGCACCCTATAAGAAAATAAAAGTTGTGTGTTAACATATTCTATCAAGAAAGCAAAAAGAAAGCCCTTAGTCTTGCAAAACACTTTTGAAAATTGAAGACTGCTGGTCAAAGAGAGGTTAGGTTGAGTATAACAAACCATACCACCAGAAAATCTGTGATAGGATGCAGGTTAATTCAACTTTTGATTTTTCTCCATTGGTACTTGAACTATTAAATGTAGCAATGCCATCTGATGAACATGAAATGTTAAACTGTTAATTTCTTGTACATCTTCATGCTTTTACTGAGCACAGGTTACAATGTCAGTCCTAGGTACGTAGTTAATTTCTGTTGCTCTCCTATTAAATTACTGACAAGGATCCTCAATAACAGGAAAACCACAGAAAGAGGATATCCAATTCAATTCCTTCTATCACCATAGGTTTATTCAATTTTTTTTCATCTACACAGCATTGACAACAGAATTGTTCCTGCCCAAAGTACCAATTCTTTGTGGATCACTCAATACCTCACAAAAACAAATGAAAATATCCACTAAAATGTACAGAATTAGAAACGATAATAAAAGTTAGAATTTTTTTCTTAATATATTCTACCCTGTGTGATGTTTCCTAAGTGAGGGGTTTATTTATACATTTATACATTTATACTCTTTATTTATACATTTACACTCTTTATTTATACATAGCCAACCTTTTGTCTAGCCATCAGAGTGTCTAAACCAATGCCCAGTTCCAACAAACCCTTTCCCCAGCAAGGGCATTCAAGTTTCTGGCACTACCTTGCCCAGTTTGTCAAGTAGTTTCATGAATGCAGCATCTCTGATGCTCCAAATTCTCAACAATCCCATAAGGAATTTTACAGCCTGTAAAGCCCTCCTATTTTTCCCTTGCCTTCTTGAGGGAAAAAGAAGGTAGAAACCACTGGATGAGGGAAGGTAAACATGCGTTGACTCAGTAGCCAGAAATCTTACTTTCTCCTGAGCCTTATCTGTTTATGCCAGAAAGGGTTTGGATAGAAAACATGATGAGGTCTAGAAGTTTTAAATGCTTACACAGGCAATATCCAATACAAGGTTTTCAACAAATGTAAGCCAATATACTTTAACATGCTCCAAAAGCTTCAGGCTATGTTAAATCATAGGAATGCCACAAATACAGTAAAAGAAACAAACAAAAGCCACAAAAAAAAGTCATTCTTTAATGAAAGTATGTCTACTTTTCTAAAAGTCATTACAGCCTTTACATGTCATTTCATATTTTGCCCTTTAAGTTAGTAAATTGTTACCTCCTTTAGCCTGGATAACCAAAGTAGTCATTTCCTCTGTCTGTTCAAACATTAATTTTCTGCTTTCAATGAGCAAATAGAAATCTGTTGTACATATATATATTTAGCAGCTATTTATACACAAGATTCTCTGAAAAGAACAGTTTAAACCATTTTCAAATACGCATTCTAATTAAATGGAAAGCTCTACTGATACTTTGTAAATCTAGGTACTATAAAAGGCAGTTTTTAACCTGATGGATAATTTCTGTAAGAAAAATATAGATGAGTCTGCTAAATGTACAAGAGAAACAGACTTCAAAAAAGGGGCTAACTCCCAACTCTGTATGCTAGTTGTATAAAAATAGTAAGGAAGATACAGCTTGGGACTACTTTTGTTTAAGGATGGATTACTATATCACAGCCAACTGTAAAATACCAAATCCAAAATGTTCAAATTCATATATTTCAATGCATAGTATGCTTCATACACTTAAGTAACCTGTTGTACAAGTCACCCACCTTCATCAGCCATCACACACCTCCATGGATGTAACACCTTCCATCCTTCCAACACTCTGGTGAGAGTATTTTATTTTATTTTCCTCTCTGAGCTCATAGGACACTGAAGGATATATCCTTCTTGCAGCACATGTCATCCTACTGTGATTACAGTAGGCAGCTTTCCTTTCCAGCAGCACAAGGCTTTGAACGTCCAGTGATCACTTTGTGTCTTTCTTTAGTGATTGTTAGACTATGGGGGTTTATACACAGCAAGTCTGTGGGATTTCCATCAGTGGTAGCTCTTAGGAAGAGAGTAGGAAAATAAGAAATTATTTTGGAGTAATTAATTCTGTATGCAGATAAATATAGGAAATCCCTTAAAATTCCTTCAGTCATCTTCTCTAAAATCACCCTTAACAATCACTGTAATGAATTCTTCAGTGTTTAAAAGCCTACTCAAATACTAGAAAAGGATCCTTCACTGGGTAATCTGCTGTTCAAAAGGCATGGTGTCAGGGTTTATCACAAAATGCTCATTGTCATTCCCAGCACAAAATAACAGCAGGAAAAGCTTCTGGAAGCCAGTAACACTGTAGACCTGTCAGCATTATATGAAAAAGTAAACGAGGAGGAGAGAAGACAGTAAAGCAATAACAGTAATAATGTAAGAGTACCTGTAAAGGCAAAGATGAAAAAATAACGTAGACCTAAATATTTATAGTGATACAGGGACTGTAGGGAGAGTGTTTCTTAACATTGCAATGGCTTGAGGCAAGGAGGTGAAAGACAGATCTTGTAAAGATTCCTTTTTCACCTTCAAAGGCAGGCAAAGTGCAAGACAAAATGTTAAAGAAATGACAGCACAGGAACAAAAAGAGCTAATAATCTGAACTAGAATAAATTTTAATAAGGTCACACTCACATAAAACTGCTGTATTTAATAGTGTGAGTACTGTCATCTGGAAACAGGCAGCTGTGCATGACCTCCTGAAGGTGCTGCAACTGATTCACTAGGTCCAGTAAGACACATCCAGACATCACAAAACACATCAAAATCCAGGGTCAATATTACTTTGGCTTTATTACACTGAAATACTGCAATACAGTAAAATAGCATAACAGAGCAAAACCAGTAGAATAACACTAATAACAGAGTATAATAATAAAGTGATAACATATAATAACATGCCAGCCAATCAAAAATCTCATTGGAAGCAAATCTCTTTTTTTCCCCAAATATTTAAAAATGTGAAAAATTACTGAAACAGGTTTATAGTTTGTGAAGAAAAAGTGCTTCTGTTCCTTTCTGACATTAAAACTGTTCATGCTTATAAGCCTTTGAGGCTTTAATAATAGTATATTTTACCAATTCAAGACATTTTCACTCACAGAAAAATTACTGGAAAAAATTCATCCAACCACATGAACTTTTCAAATAATCAGATTTTTCAAGGCCTTGCTCATTTATTCAGCTCTTCAATAGGCCTACTACCTTTCTCACTAATTACTTCATAAGTAACAAGTTTTCAGCGTTGTCAGTCAACTCAAAACTAAAGAAAAATAGTGAATCAGGACTCAGATTTTAAAATGGGTATCACACATCATTCATACACCACACAAAGTAATGTGCTGTAGGTAACATTTGCCCCAGTCCTTTAATTTCAGCTGTGCAGAATGTGAAAACAGCTGTTTAATAACAGAACAATAGAAATGCTATTTTAACTTGCACAGTGATATTGAACCACTGGTACAGGATGTGACTCAGCTGTGCTGTGCAATGGGTATGGGTCTGTGGGAGACAGGCAGTCATTCACAACTCATCATCTTTACAAAGCATTCGAAACTTACAGCCACAGAAATAATTACTGGGAAAGATAAAAGATTGCATGTTCCTTTGATGTTTGTTTTTCATCTGAAAATACAGGTTTCAGTACTTTTCAAACAGTTCTCTCTGCACAATAACCTCATACAAAAAAAATCTAGCTTTTACCGTTCTTGTTTTGCTTGTGTTTACCAATATTTTCCCTCAGGTATAAAATCTAGGTCTGCTGGGACCATGGATTTTTACACAACCCATAGGAAGTAATCCAAACCACTCTTCTCCTCTGTAGCTTTCACCATGGAAAACCGCACTGTTCTTTTAAAATTTATTATAAAACATTCCACAGAGAAAGTATAATATTGAAATTAATGCAGATAAAAAGATATAATATTGAAATTCATAGAAGATGACAAGACAAGGAATATTATTTTACATGGACAAAATAAAACTGCAAATACTGACTGCATTCACCTATCAAAGTAGTGCACATTAACGCTGCATTACATACGTCCACTTTCCAGTCAGCCGAGATCTCGTAGACCTCTGCTCCTCTTAGAACAATTATTATTGTCTAGATCAGAAATACTCTTGTTATAGGTATATAAACTTCTGCTTTAAAAGGCTTGCAAAGTGTTCCTTATACAGGCAAATCTGTGCACAACTAGTTTATGTTGCTTGTTTGGGTGGAAGTTTACTGACATGTCTCCAAAGGCACCAGCTAAACATAAGTTGACCTGTCAGTTGAGATTGTCTTGCACAATCTCTTCTCTGCATTACAAAGGCAAAATATTTAGATCTTGAGCAGAAGCAGAAACTGTCTTTGCGATTTACATGGGAATTATGCAGACACATAATTGCAGCACCACAGTAACTTCTTTGTGTATTAGGGATATGTGTACTTGTTCTCCTCAGTGCAGATCAAGACACAGAGAATAACAGAATCATAGCATGGTTTGGGTTGGAAGGAAGCCCTAAAGTTTGCCTGGTCCATCCACCCTGCACCGAGCAGGGACATATTCAACTAGAGCAGGTTGCTCAGAGACACATCTTGAATGTTTCCAGGGATGGGGCATCGACCACCTCTCTAGGCAGCCTGGACCAGTATCTCACCAGCCTGAGAATAAAAAGCTTCTTCCTTCTATCTAGTCTA
>NW_008588740.1:0-1624 GCF_000691845.1 Merops nubicus
CATTTCCTGAACCAGGTCGCTGCGTCGCTGCTACGCAACAAGTGGTGCCGAAATCCGGGAACTCACCTGCGTTCAGGAGACGGCTTTTCTTTAGGGAGGAAGCCCATATGTGCCACTGCTGGAGGGAGGACACTCCCAGAGCCCGCAAAGATTAGAGGATATAACTTTTCCAGGACCCGCGAGGAGGAGGAACGCTCTCGTGAAGGTCGCTTTGTGACGGCTGGACAGTTCCCAGGACCTGCATGGACAATGGAATCGCTCGTGAAGGTCGTATCGCAAATATATATAAGCAGTGGGATATCGAGTGTAAACCTAAGGATTTTAGCCTGGCTATTGTGAGGCTGCTAGAAATCGGGATAGTAGATTGCCCGGTGGATATACTCCACCCTGAGGTGTGGGACAAATGTACTAGAGCATTAGCCGAGGAGACAAAGTCCTTGGGTTGTGGGAAACACCTTAAGTCGTGGGGGAGGGTTGAACAAGCCCTAAAGAAAGCGAGACAGGAGCAGGAGACTTGGGAAGCGGCAAAGAACTGTTTGTGGGCAGCTCCGAAGTTGGGGGTCGGGGCAGCCACGCAGACACAGCACCCTTTAGACGCTAACGATTTTGCTGAGTCTAAAGAGTCACAGGAGGGCACTGCGATCCCTCAATCCCCATCCCTGCCTAAATCCCTGACACCCGACTCACCCATGGAGGGACAGAAACAGGCAAAATCCTTCTGGGAGGGATTAACTGAGGAAGCCAGGGGTGCAGAGAGGAAAGCACAGTCTGAGGACATCTGGTTTAGACCCCCACCCTATGGCCCCCATAATGGTGCCGAGTGGCAAGGTGAGGGGCGGGGCGGGGATGCACCTGGTGGGAACAAAGAGAACAAAGAAAAGGGTGGTGGAGACGATAGGGAAGGGGAGGGGGACACGATCAGGGGGCGCGCTGGCGAATGGCGCGCGAACGCTTGGAATGCGGGCGGGGGGCGGAGAGCCCAGGAAGAGGTGTGGAATGCGAATGAGGAGCGGAGAGCCAATCAGAACGGCCATTTCAAAAAAAGCCCTTATAGGGCAAGTCCCTCCCTTGGCAGGAGGTGGGGCGAGCCCAGGGGGAAGGACCGGCCCAATCCTAAGGGAAAGGGGTGGGGTCGGAGCCTGACAAAAAGGCTCTGGAAACCGGAAGTATCTGGTCAGTCGACTTTCGGCTCTGAGTCAGATACCAGCGGGAGTGAGTGGTATAACAAATGGTCTGCAGCCAACTCAGACTCTGACTCTGACAAAGAGGAAGCTAAGGTAGATAAAATCTACAACCTTAATGCTCCTGCTTGGGTCAAAGGGAAATTAAAAGAGAAACAAACTCCACTTACGGACTGGAGAAAAATTAGAGTAGCATGCGCTGACTGGGCTCAATCAGCCAAGCTGGCATTCCCTGTCCGGGTCGGGGGGCAAGGCGGAAACTGGAGGGTTTACACTGCAATAAACCCCAAAGACGTGCAAGCAATTGTTAAAGCAATTGCAGACAGGGGGATTAATTCTGCTATGGTTTCCACCCTTATTGACAGTGTTTTTGGAGGGGATGACATGCTTCTTTTTGATATTAAACAGACATGCAAATTAATTTTTGATGGGGCAGGAATGAT
>NW_008588740.1:1635-2247 GCF_000691845.1 Merops nubicus
GGATGGATCGTTTTTAAACAAGAATGGGAGGAAAATTGTGCAGAGCAACTGGCCTTAATAACCAGGGCAGGCCATCCGCTACATGGCTCTAGTCTACAACGGTTAATGGGCACGGACCCGGCCATGACCACCCCCCAGGCACAGGCCGAAGACCTACAGGCCCACAAGGTAATGACAACTACCCGTGCCACTAGAGAAGCTATTCGCTCTGCCTCCATAGTTATTGCTAGACCATCGCCATGGTCCACAATAAAGCAAAGCGAAAGTGAAAGTTTTACACAATTTGTGAACCGCCTCAAGGCAGCAGTCGATTCCTCAGCTTTGCCCCCGGAAGCAAAGGGCCCTGTGGTAGCGGAATGTTTGTGCCAACAATGTAATTCGGCCACTAAGGATATTTTACGGTCATTACCAGCTGGGTCCAGTATCGCAAACATGATTAAGCATGTCGCGAAAGAGGAACATCTAGCTCAAATCCAGGCGGCCGTTTTTACCGCAATTACTAATGTAATGGCATGTTTCAAGTGTGGCCAGGCAGGCCACGTCGCAATACCTTGCCCCCAGTCAGGGCATTCATCAGCATCAGCCCCCCCACGGCAGACAAAAACTGGGGGG
>NW_008588740.1:2351-2705 GCF_000691845.1 Merops nubicus
GGAGGCGCCCCAACTATGCCAACCCTGGAGGGGGCGAGGCGCTCCCGAACCTACAGCCCCCCCGAGTATCGACCGATTTTATAGTCCAACCGACGTGCCAGACGAATCTGCCCCTAGCTCAGGGACAGCAAGAACCATCCCTTGGGGGCGAGACCCCAGTGTGGCCCTGGCAGTGAAGTGTGACGACCCACCTGTAGTATGGGGAACCTGCTCCCTCTATAATACCCCAGATGGCACCGCCATCAGTGTCCCCTTTTTGATTGACACCGGAGCAGATGTTACAGTTATTTCTGAGACGAATTGGCCCCCACACTGGAGATTGGAGGACGCACCCATGGTGGGTGGAGTGGGGGG
>NW_008588740.1:3076-3317 GCF_000691845.1 Merops nubicus
TGCACGACCTGCGGGAGGTGAACAAAAGAATCCAGCCAATGGGCCCAGTCCAAACCTTGCTGCCCATGAACTCGATGATACCCGAGGGGCAGCCTTGTGCAGTGCTTGATATTAAAGACTGTTTCTTTTCTATACCCTTACACGATGCAGACAGAGAGCGTTTTGCCTTTTCAACAGCCAACGGCCCAACCTGCATTTCCAGTGGACAGTATTACCCCAAGGAATGGTCAACTCTCCCACC
>NW_008588741.1:0-4412 GCF_000691845.1 Merops nubicus
AAGCACAGAGACTTTTCAGGGTTCCCTACCCATTTCCAGAAAAAGTTGCACTTCTTGCAGTGTGCAAGTAGTCCATGCTGAGTGTCCTCCACAGAACAAGGACACCCAAGTATTTCAGATGCAGAATTTAAGCATTTTTAATGACCCATTCTTTACTCACATTCATTATTTAGGTCTGACTGTTTCAGAAATCTGACTATTTCTCCTTATTCTTAAAGACAGATACTGATGCTGAGCTGGAAATTTTTCATCTTGCATTCACATGGAGTTGACCTCTGTCTCTCCTCTGAACACGGACACTGAAGTACAGGGAGACAAATCCAGAGTCCCCATTCTGTTCTGAAGGGCACAGAGGCTGAAGCCTTTCCTCTGACTAATAATTTGGTGTGATACAAGTTATGTCTTTGTCTCACTGGGCATCTATATCAAGCTTGTCTCTTTGTATCATCAGCAATACCTCAAAGCTTATCTCCTTGTATCATAGCTCTTCAGAGTCCATTCCCCTCTTCCACTGTGCCATCCTCAGACTCAGCTATTTTTGATAAAGCAAGAGCAGCTCTAAATAATGACATGTTGTTCCTCAGTGAGCACCCTGAGAGTAACACACAGCTCTGCCTTCTCCAGAAGGTCATGCCAGACCATGCAAAGAGCCAAGAGGAGCTAAATCAGGAAGGGGCAGAGGAACACAGTGGAAGTGTAACGTGCTGTACTTGTAATTAACCATCTCAGTTCACTAGTCCAGCACACTGGCTCACTCCTTTTTGTGACCTCAGTTTGCTCTTTGCAGGGCTGGGTATATCCTTTGCTCTTCCAAGGCTGGGTTTGTCTGCACGGCACGATGCCATCAAACAGAGGGTCTGACACCACTGAAGGTGTGGGGATGGTTCATGCTGCACTGACAGATATATTAAACAGTGCCTGCTCAGGAGGGACCAGGCTCAGCCAGAGACATTATTGTGTCACGGTTACTGTAATCATCACACTCTGAAAGCTAATATTCACCCAGCAGCCTCCACATCTTCTGCAGCCAAAGCTCAACAGGCAGGGACGAATCCTGCCACTGCTGCACCTCTGGGTTTCAGGGGCTTATAATGCTTTAAATGGGGCAGGATTTGGTCTCTCACATGCTGTCTGCAGGGAGGAAAATAGAGAGGGGCACTGAGGTATTCATGTAGAGCCAGTTGTTTTAGCCCATGTTTCTTATCTTACAGGTTTTAATGTGTTCATGGTGATTTCTTGCTCTGGTAAAGCCTTTAAAGGTTGGACGTCAGAAATGCACGTAGGAGAATGTCAGCCCTGCACAGATTCTGCAGATGGAGATAGTGTGTTCTGACCTGAGTCTGGGAGGGAAAGACAGGGACAAGTCTCATCCTGCATCTGCAGGTACGTAAGAAAAAGCCTTTTACCTTTATAACAAGTCTGAGCTGCAGCCTGAATTCTGGGAAAAAATGACTGATGGGGACCTTGCAACCTTTGGTATTTTAGTTCTCATTTTACAGTATCCATAGGCAATTAACATTCTGCAACCTCCTTTAGAAGCTCCTGTGCTCCTTTAGAAATAGTCGTGTTCTTTTTGGGAAGCTGGCAGGCTCTGCGAAGTCACTGCATCCTTTCAGTTCAGAGTGGTCAGAATTGCTGTTATCCAGCCAGGGGAAGCTAAAAGAAATCTTCCTCTTTCTGAGGCACAATCCAGCTCAGGGGTATTTTGACAGTCATACTCCTAAAATCCACGATGGAAGCTGGGGATATCTCCTGTAGGGTGGCATTCACACAACACCTTCTTGGCTGTTCAAAGGAGACCTGTAAAGGGAATTAAATGTGTTTGTGGAATTTTATTTGGTAGTGCTTTGGTTCTGCTTCTTCTAATGCCTCTATTTTGATTTGATATTAAAAAGTTGGACTTGTTCAGTCCACAAAAACCTCTGGGGCATCTGGAAATAGCTTAATAGGTGTAACAGCCTAGAGAATGGAAGTCAAGCGGTCACAAAGGGAAAGCAATGCTGCAAATGTTCTCCTGTGTGTGCAAATAAACTGAGCTGTGCACAAAAGCTTCAGATGAAACAAGAGGAAACTTTTTGGTAAGAGCCAAAAAAAGGGACCTCTCCTCACCCCTCATCTCCCTGTGACTAAATATTGCTTCTTTGTGGGGGTCAAAGTGGCCAATATAATTTTTGACTTTGAGAACACACAACTTCACATCTCTGTGGATGTCAGGTTGGGCAATATCCTGCAAAGTTCTTGTGAAGAGAGTGTGGGAAGCACACGTGGGAGTTCCACAGTCAGCAAAGAGAGGAAAACAGCCTATCAGAAAATAAAAACTGCAAGCAAACTTTAAGGATTTAACATCAGTTTTGTTTGCCTGCAGATGAAAAGGCACTGCAGAAAATGTTCTGGGGATAGTTGCTTTTTTTTCTGAGGCTAAACGATCCTTCAGGATTGAAAGGTGGAGAAAGGTTTGTCCATGCATGCAAAAGGGAGACACCTCCTGGGAGGGTCTGGGGGGAGAGAAGCTCAGGCTGGGGGTGGTACACAGGTACCTTCAGCAGCACGAGCCGAGCCCTGCCCTGTGTGCTCCCTAATTTACAAGATCAAGGACCTCAGTGCCTTCCTGAGAGCAGACTCTCTGAGAAACCACTGTCTTTAAAAGAGACCAAAGACTTCAGAAGCGTCGTTCAGAACGAGGCACAGCCTGTTGCTGTCACTTTTTAGTTTTACTTGATTTTCCCAACAAACCTCTAGACTGGGGTGAAGGACTTGAAGGCTGTATTTCTAATCTGAGTTAAATGTGGCTGAAACTATTTTAGTCAGATCCATTTCAGGACCTCCAGCCTGAAATGCTAGGGGGAAAAAAAAAGCCATAATGATTTCTCCTGAAGAAATAGACCAAAAATAAAATGAAGAATAGAAGACAGGCCTCATATACAGCACAAGGGGCTGAATGCCAAAATTGCTGTGGAGGGCACACAGCATCCCACGGGGCTGGGTGGGCAGGTTGTGTGTGGACACCACGCAGCTGTAGGATCCTGTCACTGTGGAGCCACCCTGGGCACCTCTCCTTGTACCCTTGGATCATTTGCTTTGTGCCATGGGACCTGAGAGTGCCCAGTGCCCTTCTGCCCACCAAGTATCAGCCCATGGCTTCCACAACGGCAACAGCTGGTCCCTGGGCTGCTTTCCCAAATTAAAGGTGAGCATATGGATGATAAGGTCCCAAGCTGTGCATGAGCTTCATCTTCACCTATGGATCAACACCATAGAAACCTGGGCTGGACCAGTCCCAGATCTTCTCTGGTACTGGAGGCTGTGACCTCATTTTGTTGCACTGATGGGCTGCTCTCCAGGGATCAGAGAAGGTGATGTTCCCCCAGGAGGGAGATCTGTGGTCCCATTTGTCCTGGTTCTGTGTAAAAAGGGGTTACGGGCGAACTATGTACTCGCCTCTCCTCCCTCGAGAGAGAGAGAGAGACTTTGGAAAAAAAAATGAAGTATATTGTTCAACAAGGAACAGAAAATGAAAAAGGGAGGTAAGGAAAATAATATATACAAAGATTAGGGGAATAATACAAAAAATAAAATATACAAAACCCTCAGAAATGGTTCCAAGGTCCCACGGAGTGAAAGGACAACCTCCCTCTCCGAGCTGCAGAGCAGGAGTGAAATTAGAACCCACTCCCTGCCTCTTATCAGAGTGTGTGTGGGAAGGGGAGGGAATACAATGGTTCACCCCCACCCGGGGTCCTCCCAGTTGCTGGAAGGTCACGCCCCCATTCCAAGCCTCAAACCACAACACCATCACATAATGTCACCCAAAGAACCAGCAAAGCCTGGGAAAAGCTGCACAGCCCTGGGCTGGGTTCAGTGTGGGTTGTATGGCACCAGGCTCAGGACTTCTTGCTTCTGGCAAGGTGTTGGCCACCCAGCAGAAGAGTCCTCTCCAACGTCCCTCTGCTCAGCAGGGTTCTCATAATTTCCATTGATGGGTAATCACAAATTCTCATGTTTCTGGCCACCTTTTCCTCAAGCTCTGCCAGACAGCCCCATTCACTCACAGGTGGTGGAGCTCAACAACCAGCAGAAAATTCCTGTCCACCTCTGTCAGGTTCCTCTCCTGATTCACAGGTAATGGGTTTTTTAACCTTTAAGTGAACATTTTTTATATATATAAGGAAAAAAGCTAGGGATGGAAATTACTTTTGAAGCAGAATTGAAGGGCACAGAGTGGGAAGAGGAGTGTGTTACACAGATTTTGCCACCAGGCTTTCCAGAAAGTGAAACTTTGCACTTAGACAATCACCTGGCAGCCAGAGTGAAGGTGCTGGGGAAGGGAGAAATCAGGAGGGAGAAGCTTTAACATGGCAAATTGAAAGGTCTCAAAGCAAATTCAGATCCTGCTGATCCTGACTCTCAACTCT
>NW_008588742.1:0-6582 GCF_000691845.1 Merops nubicus
CTTCCCAGTCCTTCACTTCCCAGTCCCTTAAACATGAGCTAGGAGGGGTGGTGACTGTTTCTTTCTTTAGGAGGACGAGGAAACCTTTGAGGAGCACAATGACTTCACCAGAGCTTCCTGCAGCCTCTCCTGGACTTGTCCTGGCAGGAGGTTGTGCATTGGTTGCTTCATAAATCATGGCTTGGGAAGGTGAAAATTTCCTGCCTGGGCTGCTCTTGGCAGGGCAGCCTTTACACCGTGTTTGTTTACTTTTGAAAAAGATGAAATTTGCTCCCTGGGAGGACTGCCTGACCCAGTGAGGAAGCCACAAGGACTGAATATTTGTCATAGCTGAGTGTGTTGTCTGGCTGAGGCAGCTGGATGCTCCTGCAGCACACAAAACAAGTTTTATTGAAGCATCTTTGCCTCAATGGGAATGTTTTTTTTTCCTGTTTTCTTCCAGAAATGGGAAGCAGGGTAAAAATTCACCCCTACATTAAGCATTGCTTAATTCTCCCGTGCAGCTCTGGGGTTTATTTTGAAGTGAGCCAGGCTCAGCCTGCTCCAAACTCACAGATGGAGGAGGGGATCTGCTGGAAAAGGCACCAGCACACGGCCCTGAGTGTGGTGGGAACAGACTCAGGGGCTTTGGTAGCCACGAGAGTCAAGTCACCACCAAGTGAGGTTTCCACTGAAGGGGAAACTCAGCTGAGAGTCGAAGGGGAGGTTTGGAAAGCAGCTTGTGTGTAAAAGCTGCAAACCCAGAGAGCCAAAAATCCCACCCCAGCTCTGTTATCATTTCCTAGGAGGAATGAGCCAATAGCCACGACAAGCAGGCACTGAATTCTGGTGAGAAGGGCTTGTGTTGGCAGAGCTGCATGTTCCAGCCAGGCACGTGTGGCACAGGGATCCACCACCCTCACATTAAACAACTTTTTCCTAATGTCTAACCTAAACCTACCCTTTTCTAGCTTAAAACCATCACCCCTTGTCCTGTCACTACAAACCCTTGTGAAGAGACACCCCCTGGTTTCTTACAGCCCCTTTCAGGTACTGGAAGGTCCCTATAACATCCCCCTGGAGCCTTCTCTTCTCCAGGCTGAACAGCCCCAACTCCCTCAGCCTGTCCTCCCAGCAGAGCTGCTCCAGCCCTCGGATCTTTTAATCAGAGAATTGGGTTGGCTGGAAGAGAACTTCAAGACCATTGAGTCCAACTGTTCCCCCATCCCTGCCAGGTCCCCACTGCCCCGTGTCCCTCACACCACATCTCCACAGCTTGGAAACCCCTCCAGGGATGGGGACTCCACCACTGCCCTGGGCAGCCTGGCACAGCCCTGGGCAACCCTCCAGGGGAAGACATTTCTCCTCAGCTCCAACCTCAACCTCCCCTGGGGCAACTTGAGGCTGTTGCCTCTTGCCCTGTCCCTTGTTCCTTGTGCCTTGGGACCACAGCCCGATCCCCCCCTGGCTCCAGGCCCCTGTCAGGAGCTGTGCAGAGCCAGAAGGTCTCCCCTGAGCCTCCTTTGCTCCAGGCTCAGCACCCCCAGCTCCCTCAGCTGCTCCTCCCCACACTTGGGCTCTGGACCCTTCCCCAGCAGCTTCGTTGCCCTTCTCTGGCCACGCTCCAGCCCCTCAAGGTCCTTGTTGGAGTGAGGGGCCCCCAAAACTGCCCCCGGGGGTGGTCAGAGGTGTCCCCAGCAGGTACTTACTGTGTGAGAAGCGCTGGGTGATGGGGGTGCCGGGGTAGGGGTAAGTGCGGCTCTCCCACTGGATGTTTCCCTCTTGCACTGCTTTGATAAAGCCATGATAACACTGATGGGCCACACCTAGGGGGAAAAAAGACAACGTCAGCCAAATTTGGGGGAGGTTGGGAACACAGCGTGCCTGCAGAGCTGCACAAGCAGCCTGCCAGCAGTCACACAGAACCCCTGAGCTCAGGCTGTCAACAGGCCGGTGGGAAGTGGGAGGATTAAAGGGAATAAGGACCAGAGTCTGTAAATGTGGGAAACCAGCAGAGTTCCCTGAACTGATTCATGACATTTCTGATACCTGTCTGCTTCAGCTTGGGAATTTGAAGCCTCTGGGAAAGGTAAAGCAGGGGAGATGGCTTCACAGAGCTGGTTTTCAGCTTTCTCTGCTGTGACATCAGCTTGTTGTCCCCTCAGCACAGCCCAGAGCAGCTGCTGCCCTTCCCTCAGTGCATGTTACAGGATAAACAATGGGCTGTCATGCGCTTTTAAGAGGGTGCTGCACAGGAATCCAAAATATGAGAGGAGATATCAGTGATAAAGTTAATGTGTCTTAGGGGAAAACAGAATGACAGGATTGCTCTGGTTGGCAAAGACCTTCAAGATCATTGAGTCCAAGGGTTCCCCCAGCACTGCCAGGTCCCCACTGCCCCGTGTCCCTCACACCACATCTCCACGGCTTGGAAACCCCTCCAGGGGTGGGGACTCCACCACTGCCCTGGGCAGCCTGGCACAGCCCTGGGCAACCCTCTTGAGGCTGTTTCCTCTTCTTGTGTCCAATCTCAACCTCCCCTGGGGCAACTTGAGGCTGTTTCCTCTTGTCCTGTTGCTTGTTTCTTGGGAGAAGAGCCCGACCCCCAGCTGGCTCCAGCCTCTTGTCAAGGAGCTGTCAAGAACCAGCAGGTCTCCCCTCAAATATTCCTCCCTGGCCACGCTGAGGAGCAGCTCTGGCTGAGAACAGCTCCTCCGTGGAGCAACCCAGCCCCAGAGCTGCCACTAACTCTGTGTATGGAGCACACGTGCCCCTGTTTGTGCTGAGAGGGGCCAGATGCTGCTCCCCGTGGACAGAAAACGTTCTGGAGAAGATTGAGGACTGCAGGAGCTCAGCAGATGGTTGGTGGCACCCACCACAGCTCTCACACTGAGGATGCCACAACCTGCCAAGAGTTTTATTTCCCTTCAGGATTTGCTTCCTGAAAGCCCCGTGCCAGGAACACCCCCAGCAAGAAATCACACTCTGGGATAGAAAGCAGGAAGGTTTAAGTTTTGTTGTTTAAAAATGAGCACTAAAAAGCCCAGGGTCCTCCAGCAGCTGCTCCCTGAGAGTCCTGTGGGGAATGTGATCTCAACTATAGGATCTCAGGGCAGATGTATCCTGAGAAACAGGAAAAATTCCCCCGAAGAAAACAAATGCAGTGTTTACCTCGAGTGACCTCTGCCTCAGGCCTGCAGGCTGGCAACTGAACTGCTCTTTTTATTTTGGCTGGAATTGCCACAAAAATGGCACTGCTGCCCAGCACCACTCATCCCCCTGAGCTGTGAGACTTGGACAGCTCACCCCAGCCTCAGGCTGCTCCTCCCTCCCCCTCCACTCCAGGGATGTTTCCCACAGTCTCTTTTGGGGTGAATCACCAGGTGTTTGGGCATTCCAGCTGCATCCTTTGCATCTCTTGGGGCTCTTTCAGGAACAAGCATGTGTGAGAAAGTGCAGCCCAGCAGTGACCCCAGGGACACTTGGAAATAAAACCCCAACCTTCCAACAGGCCCATGGGCTGCTGCTGGCCCAAAATTATCCAAAAAGAGTAATTCTGGGCAGTGGTCACTGCTGAAGGAGTTGTGGTTTTTGGTTTTTTTTTTTCAATCTCCAGCCTGTTGAATTCTAGGCAAGGCAGCAAACTCCTGGAATCTGAGCAAGGCTTCCACACGTGCACAAGTCCACAAATGAGACATCACCCCACGTGTCTGCCAAAGGCATTTCTCCCCTGACACCCTCTCCACGTTCTCCAGGAGGAACAAGTTCCCCTCGTGCAGCAGCGTGCCTCATTTCCTACTGATTTACCTGTGGTCTCCCCTTCAGCTGCTTGGTTTTTAACAAAGCTTGTAACCAAACCCTCCACCCCTGACAGAAATGGAACAGAAATCATCCAAAAAAAACACTGAAGCAGGTTGCTTGGCTTGTATCCTCAGCCAAATTTGACCCACCTATTTGTTGTATGGGATCTACCCAGCATTAAAATATCCCCATAAGGCTTTGCAATGAATGCTGCAGAGGCAGAGGGAAGTATCTGTATCTCAGGGCTACTCTTTCAGGAAGTCTGAATATGTAGATGTGGTTTAATGTAGATTTTATATCCTGCTTATCTTCAGCAGAGCTGTAGGAGCCACGCAGGGCTTTGCTTCCAGCTTTGGGAGGGCTCATTACCAGGCAAGAGGCAAATGAAGTGTAATTACAGCCAAGTTAGACACAGGATGACACCAATGGGGGCTGCTGGGTGGGGGAGAGAAGGTCAATGGTGCAAGGGGAGAGTTCAAAAGCAGCATGAGAGGCTCTGTCAGGGGGAGGTTTGGGGGAGTTTCACTCTTTGAAACTACAAAACAGGCCGAGGGGCTCAATCCTGCCCCACTATTGGCACTGCCTTGAGCACAGCGAGCAGCCCAAGGGCTGGAGCTGTTTTTTGGTGCTTTGAGGAAGCTGAATTTCTCCAGTTGGAGGGGAAAGCACCAGCAAAACAAAGCCAAGAGCAGCTGGGACCCAAAGCCAGGCTCCCACAACGAACCCGACACGCTCTCCTGCCAGCCACTTGTACCTTTGATGAGTCGATACCACTGTTTGCAGACAAGGGCAGCAGTTTTGTGCTCCTGATAAGGCGAAAGGAAGGAGAGAATATATTCCAAAACCTCTTCTGGGAGCTCCACCATGGATCTGTTGTGCCTGGTCTCCTCCAGCTCCAGCTCGGCGTGGGGCTCGTCGTCCTGTTCCATCAGCCCTTCGGCCGCGGCGTCTTCGGGATCCACGGCCATGAACCCATCATCATCACTGTCTGAGGAGCTGGCCATGGCATTCCACTTCACGGCTGCCAGGGGGGGAGCAAAGAAAACACAGGGAGGTCAAAAAGATAATGAAGAGCATCAAAAAATTCATCTGCCAGCGGCGGAGGGCGCAGCAAAGGTCGGTGTCTTTGTTAAATACCTGCCCCCGGGTCTGAGCGGGTGGAGGTGAGGAAACAGCCCCCCAGGATTTATTGCTGGTGAAAGGTTAGAATAGTGAATCCTTCTCTGCAGCTATCCAGGACATCTCAAGTATAAGGTAACGTGCTGATGACAGAAATACACCACGAAATAAATCCAGCCTAACGAGCGGCTCGGGCCGGTTTGGCCAGTGGGACAAACCCCTGCTCCTCACTGCAGGATGGATCCTGCACCCTGTGTCCTCAAACCCAGCAGGATGATGGCACGAGGACCTTCTTTCCCAAAACCAGCAATCCCAGATTCCCTTTTTATCCTTCCCTGGGTTGCACCATAGACCCCAGCCAGGGCAAGCTCTGAGCTCTGGTGTCGCTCAGCGCCGAGTTTCTCCCGATGCTGCCCAGGCAGCCCCAGCTCCCAAACCCCCCGGGGTGGTGGGATGAGGCTCATTGCATTCCACAGGACAAATCCCACCTGTGCTGAGCCCAGGAAGCAAACCTGCTCCTCAGGAGGGAAGACATGACAGGACTTTTTGCCCAACATACTCATATTTAAGGGTATAGTAGATTATTTTTACCAAACTTTCGATAGCAAAGAAAATACATCCAGAAGGGATTGAAATTAGGAACTATGAGGAACAAACCAAGCTGTTGAAGCTTCCAGGGATGCAAACTATTCTCTCTTCCCCAGCTAAACCCAGGGTTTTCCCATCCTGGCAGCCATGGGAATAGACTAGTGGAGATGAAAAGCTTGCCATGACAACTCATTCACACTCAGAGAAATGACATTCAACAGCATTACTCTGCTTTTGTCGGGTTCCCCCCGATACGGCAGCCTCAGGAAATCCACGGGGCTGTCAATCTCTGGGAGAAACCACGCCAAAACAAAACTCAGAGTGAAACTGAGCAGCTGCTCGGCGTGTTTTCCCACGTCAGAAATCCCTCTCAGAGTCAATGTTATGACAGAGAAAAGGCTGAACCCCCAACGCTGTGACACGGGAGCTGCTGCCAACCCGGCGCATTACGCAGCAGAAAACACAAATTCCCCAAGATGAAGGAATGGGAAGCTGGGAAAAAAAAAAGAAGTGGAGCTGTGCTGAAAAAAAACATAATTAAAAAAGAGAGGGTTGGGTGTTTTCCAAGCAAAAGAAGCTATGGCTGTGAGGCTCACGTGCTGATTTCCATCTCCACACAGCAAGGCAGGGAGCCAAAGCGGCAGGGACCTCGGAACGTGGTTTTGGTTGAGCCAGGGAGGTCAAAGGAAGGAGGGTTGGTCCCTGTCTCACAGTTTGGGAAAAACCAGGGGGAAGAACATCCACCCAGGTGGAGCAGAAGGCGTTTCACACCCTGAAACTGGGCTAGAAAGCCAAACTGAAGCTCATTTGCACCCAGGTCAGGGACAACGGGACACCCGTGGGTGACAACGTCGAACATAAGCTGCAGCTCGACAGGTTCACACAAGACATCTGGTGTGTGATTGAGGTGGGGAAGCAAAGACCATGTGTTTCCCAACAGTTTTTATTCACCCTCTAAATCCTGTCCAAACCCTGCTGGAGAAGTCAGCTGAAAAGGCTCTGCTGTCATTCAGTGAGACCTGGACAGGCTGGAGAGAGTTGAATGGAGGGGAACCTCATGAAGTACAACAAGGGTGAGTGCAGGTCCTGCCCCCA
>NW_008588743.1:0-4964 GCF_000691845.1 Merops nubicus
AGCCTCAGAGAAGCCCCTGCTTTGAGGCAACCATCAGATGCAGGAGGTCCAGGGCCCAACCACAGCTTTGCACCTCTGGGAGGTTCTTCTGTGTGTGTGCAGCTCTTTAAGTAGGGTTCAGGAGGGTTGTGACCATGGATGGAGGAGATGTCACATGGTTTGGGTGCCACGTGGATACCCCAAGCTAGGAATGGAATTACAAACAAGTGTGATCTTACTCAATGTGTTTAATTTGTGGTAGGATCTTGGCTTCCCCTGGAGTGAGCCCAAACCTGCTCCAGCAGCACTGGGGGGTTAGGATGGGCTTACAATGCACAGCCAGGTGAGGAGGACATCAGTGTCCTCCAGAGAGCTCATGTAGTGAAGATAAAGTCATGGAACTGTAGAATGACAAAGTGGGTTGGGTGGGAAGGGACCTTTCAAGGTCATCTGGTCCAACCCCCCTGCAGGGAGCAGGGACATCCCCAACCAGAGCAGGTTGCTCAGAGCCCCATCAAGCTTGACCTTGAGTATCTCCAAGGATGGGGCCTCCACCAGCTCTCTGGGCAGCCTGGGCCAGTGTCCCACCACCCTCATGGTAAAGAACTTCCTCCTGATGTCTAACCTAAATCTTCTCTAGTTCCAAACCACTGCCCCTTGTCTTATCACTCCACACCCTTGTAGCCAGTCCTTGCCCAGCTCTCCTGGAGGCCCCTTCCAGGCCACCAGAAGGTCTCTCTGGAGCCTTCTTCAGGCTGAACAACCCCAATTCTCTCAGCCTGGCCTCATAGGAGAGGTTCTCCAGCCCTCTGATCATTGCTGTGGCCTCCTCTGGCTCCACTCCAACAGACCCACGTCCCTCTTGTGTTGAAGGCTCCAGAGCTGGCCCCAGCACTCCAGGTGAGGTCTCCTCAGAGTGGAAGGGGCAGAATCACCTCCCTTGATCTGCTGGCCACGCTTCTTTGGGATGGAGCCCAGGTTGCCCTCCTGTTAAAAGTCCTCTCCCTGAAGTAACTCCACGTAGAGAACTTTCTGGATGTGTCCCACAACTTTCCTTTGGAGGGTTCTCCACAGAAAGAGGAAACCCAGAGGTTCTTGTGGTCCTCAGGTGTCCAGTTGTTTCCAAGCTGTGGAGATGTGGTGGACACGGGTCAATGGGGACCTGGCAGTGCTGGGGAACAGTTGGACTTAATGATCTCCAAGGTCTCTTCCAACCAAAATGATTCTATGAAGGATCTGTTGGACACGTATCCCATCTAAGATCTCTGGAAGGTGAGGTATGGGCTGCACATGGTGGTCATGGGGCACAGCAAACTGCAGCCTGGTCCAGTCCCCTTCATGTCACCCCCTGTCCCCTCCCCTGAGCAGGGAGGACCTGCCACCTGCAGTTCTGGTAGGTGGCCTTCCCTCAGCCCAGGTTTGTGGCCATGGGATGGCTCCTTCTGCAGGTTCATTCCTCATGGAGAAACAAAAAGCCCAGCACTTTTTGGGTTTGGTTTTCCATGAATTCATGGTGTGGAGGGAGTTAGAGAGCAGCTCTGGAGACCCTGGTAGGACATCTGGCTTGCTTGGAGCTCTGCCCTGAGATGCAGGTGCTGAAAAATGGGGTTGGGTGGCTGCCAAGGGAGAAGGAGCTGTGGGGGTGTTGGGAGTGTGGCTGGGTAAGAAGTTGGGTGGAAGCCACGGGTGACACAAGAGGTCTTCAGTGCCAAAGTTGGCTGGAAGTGAAGGGCTGGGCTTTTGGGTGAAGATGGGTCTTTTTCAGCTTTTCCTCTTGGAGTGTGTCTTCTGAACTGATGCCCGTAGTGAGAGGATGGAGAAACTTTGGTTGACAGCCAACGTGTGCCCAGGTGGCCAAGGAGGCCACCAGCAGCCTGGCTTGGAGCAGCACTGGTGTGGCCACCAGGAGCAGGGCAGGGATTGAACCCTTGGACTGCACACCTTGAATCTTGGGGTCAGTTTTGGGTCCCTCCCTCCCAGAAGGCCCTTGAGGGGCTGGAGCGTGGCCAGAGAAGGGCAACGGAGCTGCTGGGGAAGGGTCTAGAGGCCAAGCGTGGGGAGGAGCAGCTGAGGGAGCTGGGGGTGCTGAGCCTGGAGCAAAGGAGGCTCAGGGGAGACCTTCTGGCTCTGCACAGCTCCTGACAGGAGCCTGGAGCCAGAAGTTCAGGATCTTGTCCCAAAGAACAAGTGATTGGACAAGAGGAACCAGTCTCAAGTTGCCCCAGGGGAGGTTGAGGTTGTCCCTGAGGAGCAATGTCTTCTGCAGTGGTGGAGTCCCCACCCCTGGAGGGGTTTCCAAGCTGTGGAGATGTGGTGTGAGGGACATGGGGCAGTGGGGACCTGGCAGGGATGGGGGAAGGGTTGGTCTTGATGATCTCCAAGGTCTCTTCCAGCCAAAGTGACTCTGGGCTTCTGTGCAGGAGGCCAGCTGCATCTTTGCCTCTCTTGGCAGGAGAGGAAAGGACAAATCTCCTCTGGTGTTGCTGAAAGTCCAGGCTGAGCTCATGCCCTCCCACCACGATGGGAGAGGTGATGCTCTGCACCTTCTGCAGCCCCAAAAATACAACGTGGCCTCCAAACTCTACTGGGTGAAGGTTCATGTTTGAAACATCCCTCACTTCATAAATAGATCATCCCTCAAGGCTGACCACTCTCCTCACCAGAAGACCTTGATCAGATATTAATGAGGAGCACAATACTTGAAGGTCAAGGGTGAGGAACCCCAAAATTCCATACTCCTCCACCTTGAACTTCACCTACCAACCTCATACCTCTGCAGCACCAGTAGATAGGTCCCATAACTCCATGGTTCCTTGCAGTTGGATAATAAATGATGACATCTGAGGGTTAAAGAGTCTTGGTAGGACCTGCCCCCAATCAATTAATGGATCACCAGCTCATCCTATTAATTTCATGATGATGTCTCAAGGGCAATCCATAACAATTAAATCAAAAGTCCTCTGCTAGCTGGTGGTCATTGAATATGTAGATTTATTAGCTGATGGTCATTGACTCCTCAAAGAGGAGTCATGAATGTTTTATGGGACTGGAAGGTGAAGATTCTTTTTGGGCAGGCAAAGCTGTTGTGGTGGGACCACCTCCTCCCAGCAGCCAGGCATGCTAATGATTTGCTAATTAAGGGAGGAGCTTGGAACGAAGCTTCTTCTGGAGCCACCTCAGGGTTGGGCTCTTCTCCCAAGGAACTTCTCTCCAAGTTGCCCCAGGGGAGGTTTAGGTTGGACCTGAGGAGAAATGGTTTCCTGGGAAGGGTTCTGAAGGCTTTTCTTTTGGAAGTGGAGCCAACTGATGTGTTTGAGCTGAAATCTCCTTCCTGAGGGATGGGTGAGATCTAAAGGGTCCTTGGGTGGTCAAGAGGCTGGGGCCAGACTCTGGTCAGTGGTGCCCAGGGACAGGACAAGGGGCAACGGGCACCAACTGGAACCCAGGAGGTGCCACCTGAGCAGGAGGAGAAACTTCTTTGGGGTGAGGGTGGCCGAGCCTGGAGCAGCTGCCCAGAGAGGCTGGGGAGGGCCCTTCTCCCGGGAGGTCCAGAGGCTGTGGAGTCTCCTGCTCTGGAGAGATCCCAAACCCACCTGGATGTGACCCTGGGCAAGGGTCTCACCAACTTCCCACTGAAGAACTTCCTAATTTCTAATCTAAATCTCCTCTCTTCCAGTTTGAAGCCATCACCCCTTGTCCTATCACCACAAGACCTTCTAAGAAGTCCCTCCCCAGCTTTCTTGTAGGTCACCACCAGATGCTGGAGTGTTTGGAAGATGATCTCCATGGTGCTGCTTTATTTTTGCTGCCATCTTTTATTGCTTTCTCATTTCTGGAAACTTGAATTCTTGACTCTTGCTTGGTTTTCTTCTCCTCATCTCCTGAAACCACCACAGAACATGTTCCTAGGGGTGGCTTCTGAGGAGCTGCAGTGGGAGTGATGCTCCTGCTCTGCTGTCAGAGGATTCCCTTTCTCAGGTAGGTTTTTAATCCATGGAGCTCATTTTTTTTCCCTTCTTTATTTTTGGTAGTGTCCTCCTTACTTCCTCAGACACCACGTGCTACAAGGTGACTTGTTTGAGGCCATCTCCACCCATAAACAGACCTCAACGTTGGTGAGATAGTCCAGAACCTGAAGCAGCAACTTCTCCAAGCTCCTGATGATGGGCATTAATAAAAGCTGAAGCTAACATGGTGTCATCCTTCCCAGGGGATGGTTTTACACTTCCAAAGTCGTGGTGGTGATGATGATGATGGGTGGTTCATCCTCTGAGGGCTGGTTGGACACTCCTGGCTTTCTCTATCTCTTCTACCACTTGTCTTGAGTTATGAGCTCTCTTAATGTGGAGAAATCCACTCCATGGACTCATTTTGCTAAGAAGAGGGAGGTGGTGTCTTCTGAAAAGAAGAACATCCCCAATGATTTCCCTTCTGTTGGCCACAAGCTGCTTTGGATTGGCCTTTTCCTTCCCTTCTCTGGCCTCTCCAGTCCTCACATCCTGTCACATCTTGATGACCACTTGAATTTTTAAAGGATAATGAAAAAAATATTTGGTTGGGTTGCTTTCCTTGGAAGGGAAGACTCTTCTAGAGCAAAACTGGAGAGGTTTTTGAGCCTGCTGTGGAAATGATCTTGTTGGGCAGCCAGATGTTGGAGTTTTGCTGGTTTATTTTTTTAAAAACATAGTATAACGTTGATTAATTCCTATTTATTCTCTTTATCCTCACTGATTTGACTTCCCCTCATCCTGAGCTCTGTGAAATTGGCCCTTTCAAAGCTCTGGGGGTGGGATTAGTGGGGAGAATCCTTTCCCCATCACAAACAGCAGCAAGGCTTGACCACTTTGCCTTCAACCAGCTGATGTCCACTTCTGTGGTCAGGGCTTTGTTCACTGAGGTGACCCACGTGTGACTCTGTCTTTCTTTCCACAGCTCCAGCATGGCTCTGATAATGGGTTGAGAAATGCAAATCAAATGCAAATCAG
>NW_008588744.1:0-45785 GCF_000691845.1 Merops nubicus
CTCAGCGCCCCTGCAGCGCGGGGGTCTCCGCTGCAGCGCGGGGGTCTCCCCCGCATCGCCTCCTGGCCCAGAGAGGGCGGCGGGTCAGCCGCAAGCCTCTGCCCTTGTTTCACTCGTGTCTTCGTTCGCTGTCAAAATATTCTCTGCAGAGCTGGGCTCTTTTTCGTTTTAAAGCACGTTCCGAAGATTGTCACTGCTAGTTTTTTTTTTTTTGCTTTTGGGGTGGGGTTGGTTGTTTGTGGTGTTTGTTGTATTTTTTTTCCCCCTCGGGGATTGGACAGCATGCACCAGTACAGGCTGGGGACTGCCCTGCTGGAGAGCAGTGTAGGAGAAAGGGCCCTGGGGGCTCTGGTGGAGAGCAGGATGACTGCCCTCGTGGCCAAGAAGGCCAGTGGCATCCTGGGGTGTATTGTAAGGGGAGCAGCAAGTAGGTCAAGAGAGGTCCTCCTGCCCCTCTACTCTGGTGAGGCCACATCTGGAATATTGTGTCCAGTTCTGGGCCCCTCAGCTCAAGAAAGACAGGGAACTGCTTGAGAGGGTCCAGTGCAGAGCCACCAAGGTGATTAAGGGAGTGGAGCATCTCCCTGGTGAGGAGAGGCTGAAGGAGCTGGGTCTCTTTAGCTTGGAGGAGAGGAGGCTGAGGGGTGACCTCATAAATGTCTATAAGTATGTCAAGGGGGAGTGCCAGGAGGATGGAGCCAGGCTCTTTTCAGTGACGTCCAGTAACAGGACAGGGGGCAATGGGTACAAGTTGGAACATAGAAGGTTCCATAAAAATATTAGAAAAAACTTTTTCATGGTGAGGATGACAGAGCCCTGGAACAGGCTGCCCAGGGGGGTGGTGGAGTCTCCTTCTCTGGGGACATTCAAAACCCTCCTGGACACGTTCCTGTGCCATCTGTTGTAGGTGATCCTGCTCTGGCAGGAGGGCTGGACTAGATGATCTTTGAGGTCCCTTCCAACCACTAACGTGCTGTGATTCTGTGAATTTGTGCTTCTGAATTTGGGGAGACAGTCCTGTTCACCCAGGTCCATTTTCAGCAGCTCCCAGGGATGTCCATTGCCAGCATAACTGCTCTGCCTTTATGAAGAACTGCTGTCCTCTGCAAGCTGTGTAGATCTCAGGTATTCCTTTGTAGATGTTGCTCATATCAGAGAAGCAAACAGTCTAAATATTAAGGGCAAATGGGGCATAGCTACATTCTAGATCTTGGAAGACTTTTTTCAGCAAGTCTGGCTATCTTGCAGGACATAAAATATCCATAGGCATGTAATTTCTATAGGCTAACAACTGTTTTAGCAGCTTCTAAGTCTTTATCTCTGTCTACTCCTGTCTCCTTATGGAGACTAAAAATTCTGTAGGCCTCTGGGTGTGAAAGATGAGTGGGAGGAAAGAATCAGCAGGCTGAGGAAAGGAAGACTTGCCTGAGCTTTTTCTGTGCCTCAGGAGCCCTGTGGGAAATCAGTTACTATGTTTATTTGCTCAGCTACTGACTGAGTTTAAAAAAGACAATCTCCTTTGACCAGGGTTTAAAAATCTTCAAGGGAGCAAAATCCATTCCTACACTGCATCAAATTGTATTTGTGTTGTGGGGACAAAACCAGGAGATTCTTGAGTGAGATGTAAAGAGCATAACATTGTGAAGATCCTGACTGTCCTGTTCTCCTGAGCACTTTTCTGGGAATTTGCAGTACACTCTGCATTTTGGGAAATGTGTGTGGGCTCTAGGCGTGCAGCTGTTAATCTTGTGCTGTTTAAAACAGAGGGATCCCCTGTACAGAGATGGGATTAAGCCATTGCTGACTCTGAGGTAATTCTTGGCTCAGCTGATTACCAAACTGTGGTGAAAAGTCATCTTTATAGTGATGTTCTCTTTCTTCCTTGGGCTAGCTCAGATTAATGAAAATAACTTGTGGGATTGCTCCTTCCTCTGAGGCATCCCAGACATGTTTCTATTTTCCCAGAGCAGTGGCAGGTGTGGTTTTGGGTCACTGGGGTTGTGAATGAGTCCTGTAGAGGAGGTGGAGCAAGCCTACTTTTCCTAGACAAGGAGAGGGTTTTGCTTTAATGTGCAGGTTCAGAAGGACCCAGCCATGATTGAGCAACTCCTGTAATTCAGTTGAGAGTAAAATCTCTGTAGTATTGTGTGTATGTTGGTAGGATAAAGCTGCTGAGAGAGAATGATGAAACTGGAGGTCACTGAAGCTGAGTTTGACTTCATGGGTCTTAACTTGCTGTGGTTGGATAGACTGTAAATATGCTTCAGGTCTTCTCTGCTGAATGCAGAGTTGAAGGTTGTTCAAAAGTGCTTTATAGTTGTGTGGGTGTTGTTTTTGTATGTTGTGTTATGTTGTTTTGTTTTTTTTTCCTTCCTACAGGTTCTGAATGAGAAAAAGCTCCAGGAAGTTGACAGTTTATGGAAAGAATTTGAAACTCCTGAAAAAGCAAACAAAATGTAAGAGCTTTATATGGGGAATAGCAGCCTGGCTTTTGGAAGAACACGACCATGTAGTTACATGCATCTGAAGTTCAGAGAGAAGTATTTGATGTTTATTTGTCAGCATTGGAAAACCTAAAAACTGAACAAGGATAACCTGAAGTGTAATGCTCAGAGAAACTTGGAATATCGAAGTGAAAGAAATAACTGAATTAACTTAATAACTTAAGCTGCAGAAGTCATTACCATGTATCACTAAAGCAAAAAAAGGGAACATCCAAGCATGTAATGCTGGGACTGGCTGAAATGACAGGGTTTTGTGCTCAAAGGAAATGCTTAAAAAAATCCCCAGAGCTCAATGCAGCTGAGATCAGTGGTGTGTGGATCACTGAACTGAGAGTGAGTGTTGCTGCCCATGCTCTGAGTGTCAGCACCACCGTGCAGCTGCACAGGGACTGCAGTGTCCACTACCAAGCTCATCTTTCTAGCCAATTGCCCTAAAGCTGAGGACAACAGTGGATTCCTTCCAAGTCTGTGTAGGGTGTTTTTATTGGAAGATTTCTAACCAGCTTTGGTTATAACAGATACCTCTGAACAAGCTATGCCTTGTGATTTGGATTCATCCTGCTCTGTAGCAGCAGTTAGAGGAGAGGCTGGAATATCCCACATATGCTTGTTTGCAGCCTTGTTAGTCTTGTCTTGGAAACATCATTTTGTCCATTTGCTAGACAGGATGTGGCTCTCAATGGATCTCTGCTCTGATCAAAGTAATTCCTATCTGCCTCTCTGGAAAGGCATCATTGTAAGCCTGGAGCTTCTGTTGGGCTCTGCTTAAGCATTCAGGTTTATCTCTGACCTTGCTTCCTTTGCAGATACTTGACTCACAAAGAGCAGTGGTTAATCAGAACAGGATTAGTCAAATGCCTGTCCCTGATGAGGAATTTACTGGATTCAGATGGCTTCTTAACTGTAACTGTAGATATCAGCACCACAGACTGTGCCAGGGGAAGAGGGAAGCTGGACCTGAGGACCTGGCACGCTGGTTAAGAATTTTCTGTTGTTTTAGGCCCAGCTCAGAAGTTGTATTCTAACATCTAATTACAGGGGAGGACTTGAGGATTCATGGGCAATGAATCAGTTCTGTTTTAAAGTCTTTGAAGATGCATTTGGTTAAAAATGAAGCACATTAAATGTGCAGGATGCATTCCACAGAGGCAGAAGGTTCCCTTTTGAAGATGAGTGGGAAGGTGCTATCATCAGTCAATCAGCAGCAACACCTCGTTAATCAGGGTGTAGTGTTGCAGTTTGAATGGATATCTGCCCTGGAATATGAACTCCAAGACAAAAAGGGAGCTTAAGTTTTCTGATTACATTGGTACTAGAAATACTAAATCAAAATTCCTTTTTTTTTTTAAATAAATTTTGTGAGACCCACCTGGAAAGTCACATCAGGTTCAAACGTAGTATTCAGGGTTAGTGCTCTTCTTTCTTTTTGAGGGTCTGGGTATTTATCTCTTTTGCAGTCTTAGGGAGAAAAGGGGAACTGTAATAGCAGAGGCAAAAGGAAAGTTCAAGGGTTCTGGCATCTGGTTTATGTCCATTTGTTTACACACTTGTATTTTTGTTCTGTAGAGTAAAGCTGAAACACTTTGAAAAATTCCAGGACACAACAGAAGCACTTGCTGGTGAGTGAGTTAACACTGTTCTTACAAAAAAAAGAAACATCCCTGTCATCCACCACTTCATTGATTGTTTACCTCTGTCCTTGATCTATTTCTCTCCTTAGTTGTTAAATATTTTTCAAAGTCAACCATTTTGTTGTTTTACGAAGTCATCTATCTCCTCTATAGTGAGGTAGAGATGCAGTGAAGTCTAGTTTTTTCCTACCATGTTTGTTTTCCAAGCAGCTCACTGATGAGCCCCATGCAGAAGGTTTTGGCTGATAGATGTTGCCTGTTGTCAATGATGGATTCTTGTTGAAGCTGAGCACAACTGATTTGAGTCAACATTTCGTCACTACCACTGAGACAACAGATGGGTAGCAGAGGCCATAGATTACAATGATCCTTGTTTTATGCATGCATATAATATCTGATTTTTCAGCCTAAGAAAATGCCTGTATTACACTTAGAAGAAATGGAGACACCACCATCATACGTGAGATGCAAGTGAAGCAACTGAGATTGCAGCTGCCATATATTCCCTCTGGCATATGTTTGGGTTCTGTTGCTTTTGTATGATTGGATTCAGATCATGTGTAGTTGGGCTGATTGAAAAAAAATTTTAAACCCTGACAGAATAATACAACACCCCCCAAAACTACTTCTACTTTATTTCAGGTTTACTTATCTTTGAAATGGGAGGGAGTATTCAGACTTTCAATATCACATTTATTTTGAAGGGAAGACTGTGTGGCTCTTTTAGGTAAGCTAGGACCTATTGGCCAGTGTGAAAGGTGGAAACTTATCTCCCTTGTAGATGGGAAACTTAGCACAGCACTTAGATTTAACCCTTAGATTTCATTAAGCTTCTGAAAATCAAAAATCACTGCCTTCTTCTCTGTTTACTATGATGAAGGTGTTGAGTCAGTCACAGACATTCAGTGGAGCACAGAGCTGACCCACAAAGACAGTGCCTGCCCTGCCTAAAATATACTGTGTGGGATTGTGAAACTTTTACAGATCTATTAATACTTGAGAATGAAGAAGGCCCTTTTAAAATTCTTCAGTCTATGTGCTATATTAAAAGGGTTCATGTCTGACTGCCCAGCCAGTGTGTTTGGCATCATTCTGTGCTGGGCTTTGGATAGTACAATATCATCATCAGGGGGTGCAGATAAGCCATAACTCAGTTTAGGATATGGTTGCTGACTAAGGGACCTGGAAAATGGTTGGTTAATTAAATGATAGACCACGTTCCCTTATAACCTTGCCTTCAGAAATGTTAAACATATGTCTTAAAGAAGCATATGGCATACTGTTTGTAGAGGCCCTTAAAGAAAATTGACAGATCTAGCACTGAAACCACATTGAGAAAGGAGAGGCAACAGTGAGAAGGGTTTTTGATTTAGGCCTCCAAAGGAGCAAGTATCTAATTTTCTTCTGTTTTGATTTTAGCCACTCTGTGACAAAGTAGTATTGCAGCTCAGGTTAGAGCTACTGTAGGCAGTTAAAGCAAAAAGACCAAGTAAAGAATACTATTTTAAAGGGTTTTAGGAGGGGAAAGAAATGACATCTTTGCTTTTGTTTTATACAGCATCCACAGCTCTTGTAGAAGGCAAGCTCAGCAAGAACTTGAAGAAAATTCTCAAGAAGATAGTAGCAAAAGATGCCCATGAACAGTTGGCAGTAGCAGATGCCAAACTTGGAGGTGTCATAAAGGTGATGATTGATTTTGCCATTCTTCCTTTTGTCCCATGCTACTGAAGCCTTATAATCAGGTTCCAGAGATTTTGCCAGCATTAGCAGTGGGTCAGGCTGCCCGAGCAGTGCTTGCAGTGGGAGCTGTCTGATCCTTGCTGTCAGATGGGTGCTGCATGTATGCTGGGAAGAGGTGGTCTTGAGTACATGAGTGAAGTGGAACTGCACTGAGGTGTTCAGGTTTGCCTGATTTCACACTTAATATTGATTAGAAGGTCAGCAGATGAAAATATTAACTTCCATAATACCATCCAGAAAAAAAGGGGAGGGAGGAATCAAACAAAACCAGTCAGGCAGATGTACTTATTCCTCACTAGGAGATGCATCAGTAGTGGGGTGATGACATCTTGAGAGACTGGTGTATGCTGCAAAATGAGGATTTGATGTTAAAGTGATAATACCAAGGACTCTGAACTAATTATTCAGTTTTGTTCTCTGAAAGACTCAAAGCCTCCAACCCTTGATGACATTTTGGGAGACAGGTGTATGCTGCAAAATGAGGAGGATTTGATGTTAAAGTGGTAATACCAAGGACTCTGAACTAATTATTCAGTTTTGTTCTCTGAAAGACTCAAAGCCTCCAACCCTCTACTTCTGAGTTTTCTGTGGCCAAACTGTTCCTAGAAAACAGCAAAATTTTGAATCTTTGGTTCAAGTGTCTACATGGCAGATGGAGCATTAATTATAAATCTCTTCAAACTGGAATTGTAACTGTGTGGAGAGCTGGGGGTGTCACTACCTTGAGCATCAAAGATGACTGAAACTGTTGTGTGATCACAGAATTGCAGGGAGAAGACCAGGTACAATGAGATAAGGCTACTGGAAGAGGGGCTTTAGAGGAATGTAATTGCTATGCTTGACTTTGGACTGTTGATTTGCATCCTGCAGGACAAGCTGAATTTGAGTTGTATACACAGCCCCATGGTTACAGAGCTGATGAGAGGAATCCGCTCGCAGATCGAAGGGCTCATTACAGGCCTCCCTTCTCGGGAGATGGCAGCTATGTGCCTGGGTCTGGCACACAGGTGAGTCTGAGCAGCTCTGCTGCACCCCGGGTCTGCCCCACTCCTGTCCCCTCGGCTGTGCTGAAGTGTTTGTAGGTATGTGACATGGTCTCTAAGTCAACACACATTGGTGTCTGAAATCTCGTTTTATGAAGGAAGGGCTTTCTGGTTTGCTCCCACCCTTTAGGGAGAGGCTTTGTCTTCACCCAGGGTTGAAGTTGATAGCTTTTCTTTGCATGTTACATACTTCAGGATTTGATCTGAAATGTCTTTGTAGCAGTCAAGTGAGTCATTTAAAAGTTCATTCCTACAAGGTGAAGACCCATGATGTGCTGATTTATGCCAGAATAAATACCCATGTAATGCATAATGTAAATGGTAAAGGCAGAGTTGTCTCCCCACCTTGCCCTCGCTGCCTTTCAGGTTTAGTGGAGCAGTACTTCAGTACAAAGTTGTTGGATCAGCATGGGGTCAAGCATTTGTTCAAAAGTAACTTTTAATCCATATTCTGACATGAGCTTGTCCTGTCCATGAGCCGTTGGCAGGTTAGAGAACTGCTTTGTTGTAGTTAGTACCTTAAAAATAGATATGTGTTTGCTTAGAAAATGGACATTAATATTGAAAAAGGACTTTGAAGATGCAAGACCTCATTGATATCAAGTGTCTTTTTCTGTGGCATACTGACAAATTTTAAATATACATTAAAGCCAGATGGTAATGGGATTTCTCAGACAATCAGAATCTGTTCCAGGAAGTTTCTTCTGTTGCTGATATTTGCTGCTGGGTAGGTAGAGCTTTGTGGATTGCCTTCAGCCACTGCAGAACTGGAAGTGCTGTTGTCAAATATATTTTGTGGGGAACCATGAAGAAAGAAACAGCCACTTTCCTGCCACAGCACTCATGTTGGGCCTGCTGCACGTGGCACAGATAGCCCTGACTTTCCCTTTCAGCCTGGTCACGGGTGGGATGGACATGTGTCAGAGCTGTTGTGAAACTGGTGTCAGTGTGGCTTCTGGCCACGGCTGAGAGTGCTCAGCACAGTGCTGAGCTGATGAATGGATGTATGGACAGCTGTATTAACACACAGGAGGGGCAGGTGGGACACACTGCAGCAGGATGCTGATGAAACTGTATTTGTCTCCCCAGCCTTTCCCGGTACAAGCTGAAATTCAGCCCAGACAAAGTAGATACCATGATTATCCAGGCAATTTGTAAGTATATTTAGAGCTTAAATTATTAATGAATTTGGCTTAGGGTAGCTGACTTATTTCCATTGGTTACAGAAAGGCATTGCTGTCGATGTCCTCCGAGCATGTTTCAGGAAGTTGGGTATTGGTCTTCAGCTAGGCATAAAGTCTGTTTTCTTAACAGGGTTTTCCACAGAGCAGGAACATTTCTAGAGTTGTACAGTAAACTGGCATTAACTTTTCCTTGGCATAGAGGTCAGCTGGAACACAGGCAGTGTTAGTTCTGTCCTCTGAGGACTTCAGTTCCCAATGTGCCTCCGTTCTGGGTGGTATTGGGAGAATACTCCCCACAGGACCATATTTTTTGACCTTTCATTTTAGTGGTATTTTGTGTAGAGGGCAGTGTAGAAATAGGCTCTTACGTTGGGCATGTAAAACCCACTGCAGCATATAATGCTGCATTCCATCTTCTTGCTTTCTTAATGGAAAACACTGAAATTCTAAACACAGCTAGCAAAGCCCATTCCTCATTTTTCCTTGAAGACATCCACATCATAATCAGCACACTTGCTGTGAAGCAGTGGTGAGGAATTCTGCTTGGAGTGTTATTTCCCAGGCTGTTGTCAATGATGAAACAATAGTTAAGCTGAAATTAATGATTTAATTCAGTTCCTTCGTCACTACCACTGAGACAACAGATGGGAATGTTGGTATTGCATTAGTGGGAAATGTTTTAGCCTCAGGGCTCTGCAGCAATATATGCTGTGGGTGTTATGTTGTAAATCCAGTTATTGGTCATATCTGGTAAATGATGAGCCTGTTGGATTTGTGTTGGGTATATTTATATTATAAAGGCAACTAAAGGGCTTAATGTTTAAGTCAAGTAACTGAATGCACGGTCGGTTTCTCACCATGAAAACATTCTTCCTTAAAGCTTATTAGATGGCTCTGTTTTACATCAGTCTTACGTGTAGCACTTTGGCTGGCTGGGAGGAAGAATAACTGGCTGCTGTTCCCCTTCCAGGGGAATGTGCTTTGCAGCTGTTAAAGGATTCTGTCCAAGACAATCTCAGTGATGAAGCTTTCAGGTCACACTCGTGGCAGTTGTGATATTTCTATAATATTGTGCCTGGGATTATGCAGTTCTTTGAAAAGTAATGACTTCTAATGTACTGCAGCATATGTTCCATTTCTGTCTTATGGGGTGAAATACTTCAGTTGTTCATTTCAAAGTTTTCCATTTTTGAATTACCTTTTTAGAGTAAAAGTCCATTCTTCTTTCTCTTAGCACTTCTTGATGACTTGGACAAAGAACTGAATAACTACATCATGCGTTGCAGGGAATGGTATGGTTGGCACTTCCCTGAACTGGGCAAAATCATCACAGATAACCTAGCATATTGTAAATGTGTGCGAAAAGTTGGTGAGTAATGAGGCCTTGAGGCTGGGGAATGCTGCATGTTCATACACAATCCATTGGTGGCAATGAGTTTTGTAGACCAGTGGCTCACTCACCCAGCTAGTCACGACCCTATATACCACCCTGCCTTCAGCAGCAGTGTACATGGGGCTGGTGGAAAAGTAGCACATGCTTGCTTGGGTATGCTGATGAAAATTATCATTTCAGAGTTTTAAGAGAAAGCAAATACCATATCCCTAGTCGACCACCAGCATATCTTCTGGGAATCATAGTTAGTCAACACTCCACTCTGACAATTAGCTGCCAAAAACTGAGGTGAAGATAATTGCTGCCTGTTTGCAACTGTTCTTGGAGACACCAACTGCTGTAATAACTCATAAGAGCAGAAAGAATGACCAGTTTAATATTTTGGACACCTGCCCCATCCCTTAAGCATGTGCTTTGTATTTATGATTTTATTTATTTAAAAACAGAACAAAACAACAGCTTTGCAGTCCATAGGGAGATTTGTGGTTTTAAGGGAGCTTTTCTCCCAGTTGTAGGAAGAATTTTACATAGGTTTGCTTGGTGGTAAATAACTGCTTACTTCCTGGAATTCTTCTTTGTAATCTTGTGACTGAAAATTTTGCAGCAAGCAGCTACTGAAAAAGTGAAGTATGCAGTATTACAGAATAAGGGCGTTTTCCTACTTTAATATTAAATATTTCCAACCGTTCTCAGCTAGTACAAACATTAAGTCAGAACATTGACATATATTTGGGGAGTTTGGAATAAGATGGTAGCAGACTTGAATCACTGTTATTTTGTCCTTTTATCTTCATCTGTTTCTGTGCCTTTTTACTGGTTCATTTTGCTGCCAGCACAAGCATGCTTTTATCTGTCCCCCACAGGAGACAGAAGCAATTTTGCCTCCTCTGATGTTTCTGACATCCTACCAGAGGAGATTGAAGAGGAAGTGAAGGCTGCTGCTGAGATTTCTATGGGGACAGAAGTATCAGAAGAAGATATAAGCAACATAATCCACCTCTGTGATCAGGTATGCACACGGGGATGAGTAGCAGTGGGAGCTCCACTTTAGCCATAACAGTCTCTTCTACCAAGGCAGGATTTTCCCAGGGTGTTGCTAGCACACTTGTGATGGCAGTGATGATTCCTGCATTGTTGCTTTCCTGATGTACAGACGTGAGGGTGCACAGTCACTACCTCATCTGAGCCATCTCAGACTGTTGGTGTCTGCACAGAGTCTTGCGAAAGCGGCAGTCCTGTTTTGGGGGGAATTTTGGCATCGTTGTGCTTTTAAGTCTTTGAGATTATGGTACTCCATGGGCTCTTTTTAATCTGTCACTTTTGAAGATAGGTGGTAAACTCTGGATCAGAAGTGTAGCGCTGAGTTCCTAAAAGAATTAGAAGCCCTATCTTGCATTCATCTGGATTGTATGTGAACTCCCTCTGCCTTCAGTGGTGCCAGCTGGATCTCTTTGTGACTTTACCAGGGAGTGGCAGGGTTAGGAGTTCCTGCTCTTGGTCTAGACTGGGCTGCTTTATGTGCATTCTAATTGTGTGTATTTGTGTGGAACAAGTAAAGAGCATTTATCCCATTTCAGGAGAATGGTGGCAAAGATTTATGTGAAAACTGAATGTTCCAGGGTTTTGTCCTCAAGAAAAAGTCCTTACTAGGTATTTTTGTTCTGCTTCGCTGTCTTGGGCATATTGTCAGCTCCTTTATCAGGAGCTTTCCTGAGGAAATAAGTCACATAAGGGAATAAGCAGTACAGATCCAATCTACATAGTGGATGGAGCTCTGCTCTGGGAATATGCCCTATATAAAGCTTTCTATACCTCGGGCTCTTGGCTGTCTGCATTTTGTTAGTCTCCTTCATTGGAATTCTCAGCACTTCCTCATCTCAATATATTTAGCTCTTCATATTTGTTGTTCAGCTAATACTAACTCCTGTTGGCACACTGTCTGTGGCAGGTGATTGAGATCTCCGAGTACCGGACGCAGCTGTACGACTACCTGAAGAACAGAATGATGGCCATTGCTCCCAACCTCACCGTCATGGTGGGGGAGCTGGTTGGGGCAAGGCTCATTGCTCATGCAGGTGGGTCAGACTGATCCGTGAACATAAAGCTTCGGTGACCTCATCAGAGGTTTTCTCTGAGGAGCTGGTTAGCTGAAAGTTGTGCAAGGCCCTGGTGAGCATCCTGTGGTGAAGGCAGCTCTTGGATCAGAGGGTGCCAGCAGGAGCTTGGGAGTAGTCGGTGATGACAACGTTCTCAGTTGGCCCGAATTCTTTCTGGAATATGAGGGCAACTTAAGTCACTACCTCTTCTGAGACACTTACTGAGCTTCCTGCTGATAATCCAGTCACTTCTGAGGTAAAATGCTGACAAACTGGCATAAGGCTTTTAGAGTCAGGCTGGCCCAAGGTAGCAGCCTTACTTCAGTTATCTATGCCGCAGTTCTGTAATGCCACACTCCTGCTCCCAGGCTTTGCAGCAGTCATTACTCCAGTGGAATATGCTTCATTGAGGCAGCCTTCCTTCCTGTTGCTGAAACCAAAACAGTTAGTTGAAGCATGAAAGACTGAAATGGCTTACCTGTCTTTCAGAAAATGAACATGAAGCAGCTTGTGTAGAAATAGATGGCTCTGAGCTTCCTACTTTTGAGTAGCATAGAAATCTAGCCTCCTCCTTTGCTAGCTGCTCCTCTGACAAATTACTGTGTCACTTCCTTCTAGGTTCCCTCTTGAATCTGGCAAAGCATCCAGCTTCAACAGTTCAGATACTGGGTGCTGAGAAAGCACTCTTCAGAGCACTGAAGTCTAAACGGGACACACCGAAATTTGGCCTTATCTATCATGCTTCCCTAGTGGGACAAACTAATGCCAAAAACAAAGGAAAGGTGAGTTGCAGAATTGTTTACAAGTGTGGCTTTTTCCAGAGCATGAATATCTCTTGATTAAAAGGTTTGAGCTTCACAGTGAAGCTCTTTCCATGGCTTGCTTCACTGTGATGCTTCGTGGTTATGTGAAACATGCCACCTTCCCACAAATATTTGGATGTCATTTCTGTTAAAAAAGTGAAGGGGATTGTCTATTTGACACATCAGAGCAGTAGCATTTGCATTCCTACTGAACTGTCACTTAATGCTGGCTTTCTTCAGGGGTGTGTTAGAACTTTTACATGATGGTAAACTTAGCTGGTACAGGCTTGAATCTTGCTTGGAAATTGGACTTTTGTTGAGCTGGAGCTCGTAAACTTTTGTGCCTTGCTTTTAAAGAGCTTGGGCTTTTATAATGCAGGTGGATGAATGTGTTCTAATTGTGGAGAAAGCTATCCAGCTGGAAATGAACACCCCAGGCTAACTTGATCTAAAGGTCTGGATAGGGTGAGATATGTATAACTTGCTGTCTCAGATGTAGCACCTTATTTTCTTGATAGATGGAAACATTAATGGTATTTCAGTGTTGATAGAATGATGTGCTAAATGGTTTTTGGCCTATACACTGCTAGTAAATGGTTACTTTGTGGGTATGGATTCCAGAGCAGAGTGAATCATTACATTTAGCATTTAATATTCTTTTTGGCTCTTCCAGATTTCTCGAATGCTGGCAGCTAAGACTGCCTTGACTATTCGTTATGATGCCCTTGGAGAGAACACCAGTGCTGAAATGGGAGCTGAGAACAGACTAAAAGTAGAGACAAGACTGAGGCTTTTGGAAGAGAGAGGGGTAAGTCTAGCAGGAGGCTGCACGAAGCTGATGTTCTTATTGATGGTGTGGTTTTCTGAGGCACTGCCGAGTCTCTTCCCTTCATTCACTTGCATGATCTAGTGTCACCCTTGTTCTGTAGTTTTCTTCCAGTCTTACTTGAAGCAGTAAGGTTTGTAAGATTGCTGCATCCATTTGTGTGGATGTCAGTTTTTCTTGTGTATGTGCCTGTGTTCATTTACATTATACTGAAAAATCTGGCTTCTGAACAATGTGAATAAGATCATACCTTTACATTACATTCTACTACATCTCTGTACTAATGGCAAAGATATACTTATTACTTCATAGCTGCTTTCTCTTCACCTTAAAATAAAGCACACTTCATTTTTCTCCTCCACCTCACACTTTCCACCATGGTTCCCCAAAATCTGAATACTGGTCATGCTTAGCCTTAGGGGCTTTCTCTGTAGCTAGAACAAGATGTTATTCTGCAAATTGCTGCATTGCCCTCCCGTCATCTAATGTGGATCCTGCCTCCCTGTACTTGCTGTTCCATCTGTTGCCATTGGCACAGCCTGCTAGGGGAATGTAGGGTTCAGTCTCCTCTTTTAGGTGGCATGCCTGCTGCATGTGCTCTTGTAAATGACGACTAGGTTCAGCCTTCCCAACTAGAAGATGTGATACTAATGCTGTAGTACTGGCATTGGTAGAACAACAACAACAGAAAAATCCAGAAAAAAACCTGCCTGCTCTTCCTTGAGCACTTCATGGGTGGAGGGGATACTTCTCGAAACAACGGCAAGGAGACATGTTAATGCCAAACCAAACTGATCACCTGGCAAGTACAAATATTAATTCCAATTCTGCCTGGGGCCTGTACTGTTGTTTTAAGAATGCCTTTTTGCCAGGCATAGGGTGACAGCTGTCCTCATATGCAGGTATCCTTGGAAAATAAAAACCCAAACTGCACAATTTTGAGCTGGTCTTGGAAGTTGAGGTATGATGTATGTCATGTGGCCATGGTATGTTTGATTCAGAATCAGATACCCTTCAGTTGAATTGGGCTCTTGAAGAGCTGTGTTAGAAAGGCACATGCCCTTCCTTGACAGCTGCCTTCATATGAGGTATCCTTGGAAAAAAAAAACAAACTGCACAATTTTGAGCTGGTCTTGGAAGTTGAGGTATGATGTATGTCATGTGGCCATGGGATGTTTGATTCAGAATCAGATACCCTTCAGTTGAATTGGGCTCTTGAAGAGCTGTGTTAGAAAGGCACATGCCTTTCCTGCCTCACGTGTATCCCTATTCTACTTGCTGGTTTAAGACTTGAACGTGTACACGAGATCCTGACCAATAATACATGCCTATCTTTCAATTTTTAATTCCTTTCAAGAGCTGTAGAACTTGTGTTGTAAATGGTTTTCATTATGAGTAATTTCTTTTTCACTTCTAAATTTTTCTTGTAGATAAGAAGAATAAGTGGCACTGGGAAAGCCTTGGCCAGGACAGACAAGTATCAAAACAAGAGGTGAATAGTTTTTCCTTTCAACATGGCTGAGTATAAATGACTCATTTTATTTCTAGGAAGATTTTTGGTTGTGGTCTGAGTTGACAGAAGATTCCAGAAGAAATTTTCTGTGCTCTTCAACACTGATGACAAGTCTTGTTGCTAATGGGAATTTCCATTTTCCCCACATTTTATAGTTGTGGTAAAGCCAGTGAAGTGGAGAAACAGTCCTGATTTTTCTAATAGTAAATGACTGATGTCATCAGATAACAAGTACATTTAGACGTTATCATCATGAGCCCAAAAAGCTGAATAGTATAGGGATTTAATATGTAGCAGCTTTATTTAATATAACTCTGAATAACTAGAACTTGAGAAAAATCAGTTGGAATGAGTTTCTTTGATATGGAAGCTGTGCTAAAGACCTACTTAGTTATATTATTCTTAGAAAAAGAAAAAAAAAGACGTTTGTTTTGAGCAAAGCTTCACGTCCTTGTTTAGGTACTGTACAGAATAAGTATCTTAAGCAACAGATAGGGTCTGTACTCTAGCCACTGTTAGAGCAGCTACTGCTGCATGAAGTGGCACTTAAATTGCAACTGGGACAGCTGAACATCCAAGGATTTGAGCAGGTTATTATTAGTCAGAGCTGTGACATCTGGGGTTTTCGCTTAATTTGGTTGCAGGTTTCTTGCTTAGTTAGCTTGGCCTGCTTATTTTGCTGAACATTTGGTGTAGTAGAGCTCAAGTGCTCAGCAAAGCCAGGGCTGGGTGCTAGTTCTGTGAGGAAGGAAAATAGTGCTGTTGCACCCATCTGCAGTCCCCAAACATCTTTCTGAAGACAGCTGCAACTTTGATTTCCATACTCGAGACATTTCAAAGCATAGCAATGGTTTTTGAAAAGACACCATCAGTAAATGAAGCATCAGGGTGTGTAAGGAGGCAGAAGCTTAGGGAGGAGGGCATTCAGGAGACAACACACACGCTGCTTTTTGACCTCTCAAAGTAAGGAGTCATGAATACCTGCCAGGACATGTTTCTACTGCTAGACATGCTTTGCAAACATGTCTAGGCTTGGGGGAGAGACTGGAGATAGTTCCTGGCTGTTTGGCTCAGTCTGGCTGCCTAAAAGGGAAGCTAACTCACTCCCTGACAAACTGTTCCTATAGCACAAAAATGGCAATACTGCTGCTTTATGGAGATTGTTTGAAGGGCTGAACAAGTTTAAAAGGAAATTGGCAGGAATCTCTTAGTCGTGCATGGAGCTGTAGATCCCGTGTGAATTTGCTACCTCAGAGCTTAATTGTGAGGTAGTTTTTAGAGATGAGCTTCAAATGAAACATTTCAATATGCTTTCCAAAAAAGGTGTGAAAGAGTGCATTACCTGTCTTTGGCATATTTGTTTGCTGATGGCTTTATTTATTTTTAATTAGCAGCAGTATATTGACAAGCCAGTGAGCTTTTGCCTGGGTTTAACTGAAGCAGAGTCCACTGTTTGCAAAAGGCTGTGTAGTCAGTTTTTGTAAAGCAACATGCCGTGTTACCCATAATTTGTGATGATTAGGGGAGGAATTGATGGTGCTGTCTGCTAGCATTACCACATCCTTCCCAGTCTAGCCACTAGCCTCAGCTGCTTGTGTAACCTGTGCAAGGTAGCTACTTCAGATTGCTACTTCAGATTCCTGCTTCAGAGAAGTTTGGGTGCTCAGTATGTGGCTGGAGGGGAACAGGTTAGACTTACTGTTTTGTAACTGTGCCCTTCAGTATGGGTTCTGTTCTGAATAAGAAAAAAAAAATGCTTCCTTACTGTGAGATGCTTCAGTTACTCTGCAAAGGTCCAAATAAAGAACACTGAGTTTGAGTGGCTGGTTCACTGTAGAGCAGTTTGGGACTGAACAAAGGAGCATGCAATAATATTTGAGACCAGGCAGTTTGAGACACAATTAGGTATATGAATGTCTCATTTAGCTGGTGATACAAGTGATAGAGAGATGAGCCTTAGCATTACCATTCTTCCTGGTAGTGCCCCATAAAGGTAACAGTGGAGAAGCAGTGCAGAAAAAGCAAAATTAAATCTACTATCCCTGTGTGTGTATATATATATTAATTAACCTTAGGGTATGCTTGTATGGATTTACCAAAGCTATGCTAGAAGGGCTTTCAGCAGCAGATGGATCAATCTAATTGGGTAATTTAAGGACTCTGTGGAGCTGTGAACAGCTATAAACCAGAACCAAACTCTTATTTAATTCTTCTCTTCTGTTCAGGTCTGATGGTTGTACTTCATGAGGTATCTCCTGTAGTCTGGATGAGTAATGAACCATTTGTGTATTGGAGAAAGGGTTTTGCTACCTGTAGGTACCGTTAGCAAGATAGATCTGCCAGTATTCTCAGGAGGTTGTGTTGGAAAGCTTATGTTCAACTGCAGGGTCTTAGCTGGGGGCTAGCTCTTCTTTTTGTTACTTAAACAGACTTGCTTTTTTCTTTACAGTGAAGTAAAAGTATTTGACCCATCTGGTGACTCCACGCTCCCTGCAGTTTCTAAGAAACGCAAAATTCAGGAGGTGGACAAACAAGACACAGAGGTTGCTGTGAAAGCAAAGAAGTTCAAAGCAGAGATTAAAGGTTAGTTGCTGCATCTGTGCTGCTGGCATGTTGCTGTGTGCATTGTGCAGTGGTGCTTAACAGAGCTAACTACAATACCTGGTTACCCTCCCTGGGTATAGGGGTGTATTTAAAAAAAGTAATAATCACCTGTGGACTGACGCCTGACTGCATTCAGTTGGCTTTAAATATCTGCTTTTAAACACTTGTAAGCATATAAGAACATTTAAAAACAAAACTATTTGTATTCATCTTGCAGAATTTCTTGCTCAACAGGGTCATATATAGTGGGGCTCAGATTTTTTTGTATTATGATACATTTTGAGAAACATTCTCTCTCTTTGTCTCAAGTGTGCGCTTCAGTGTGCACATTAGGCCTTAATGGCTGGCCTAATACTTGCTATGATAGTGGAGAACCCAATGTATAAATTGGGAGGGAAAAAAAAGGAAATGGAAGATGACTTTGAGTCACTTCAGTGAGACTGAGCCAATCTGGGTGTGAGCCACTTCCAGGTTTTGTCAGCTACCCATGCCTGCAGCAGGTGAGGCCTGTCAGAGCCTTCCCTTCTTGCCCTCCTCTGTGCTGCTGTGTTCTGAGTAACAGAGTGCAGTTATCTGGTTCTGTACCTCTTCAGGCTCAGCTGACACTGAGATCTTTCCATTTGCCTGTTGGTTTTGTGTATGTAGATGGAACGAGTTGTAGAAACTTAAACTTAGCTGAGAATTAAACTGGAGGAAGAATCTTTTGTGCTTTAAAGCTGAGATCTGTGTCCCAGCTTGTTCTGTTGTGTGTCTCTGTCTCATTATGATAAGTACAAGTACTTTGGAGGCTTGAACTTTGCCCATTTGCTTTTTGGAGCATGTGGATTCTCACAGCTACTGCTTTTGATAATCTTTTGAATTAACTTCCCTTATTATAGTCTCAGAATTGTTTCCTTGGGCTTCCCTTGCGTTATCAAAGCAAGTGTTGAGATCTCACAGGTGTGAGCTCCTCACGGGTGGAATACTACATTCATTCCAGCTTGGTCTCTTACACTGTGAATAGGATATTTCCAGTCATAGATCTGTTCAGTGGTTCATGCTTTTCCTATGCAAACTTGCTTGGTTTTGCTTCATTTGCTTTATTGAACATTGATACCTCCTGGTGTAGGGCTTTGGTGGAGCTTAGCAGGTATCCTTGACCTACCAAGAATCATTTGAGTTGTATAGTGCTCAAAATACTCATGGATTACTGAAATCTGTGCAGTTTGCTTGTCTGGTTTGTTTTAAATCTCCCAAAACCTGAAGTGCAGGACTATCTGTTACTTCTCTTCCTGAAAAGGTAGGGCATCCTTCAGATGTGGGGGCCACAGCTCCTGCTTCTCCACAGTTCCTCCTATCGACTCGGTCATTTTATTTGGATTCTTAGGCATTAGAACTAACTGTGCCAGTTGCTTCAGACTATGGGAGAAGTGTTTTTTGGAGAGCTTATTTATCATATCACCTGTATGCAGAACGAATCTCTTCAGCCTGTCCTCTTGTACCCTTTAAGATAGTACTGCCCCTGTGAGTACAAATTCTTGCATCTGACCACCCAGCAAAGCACATGAATTTCCCTGACACATGCCAGACAGACCATGACTTTGTTCTTTCCCAGTATGGCTGCACAGTGGTGCTCTGGGAAGTTTGAGGAGTTCACTAAGTCCCATAATATGTCAAGGATAGCAGAGGAGGCCCCAGCATTAAGACTTATATTGCACGTCTGCTTGAATATGCATCATCCTTTAACTTCTGCAGTCCTTGACTCTGTTCATTTTGGTGCAGGGTTCTGTTAAGCTTTTCCCTGGTTAGAGATTACACATCCAGTGTCATGAAAGAAATCTCTGCCCCCTTCTTCCCTGTGCTGTTTGAGCGGCTGCAGGATAATGGGGGTGGTGGAAAACCAGTGCAGGAAAAAGAAGGAATTCTTCAGCCAGGTCCATTCTGATCTAGTCTGTATTACAAGAGGAAGGTGAGGGGCAGGAATAAGGTGGGAAGCTGCCACTGAAAATTTATTTATCAGACTATTGCTTTAGTATTTATTGTAATGAGGGACAATATTTTGCACGGTGCTCATCTGAAATGTAAATATTACTGCAAGATGAGATGTGTGGTGTTCTCTCTCTGCCTGTTTTGAGTGCATGTATGGCACTACTTTGGGTAGGAACTGGTGAGGGGTTGGAGGTGAGGCAGGACTTCACAACACTTTCACCTTTTATAATACCTAAAAAGAAACGAAGAAAGGATAGTGCCTGAAACAAGTTATAATCCAATTAAGGAGCTGTCTGTTAAATCCTGTTTTAATGGTGGGGGAAGGGAAATCAGACAGGTGTTTTTCTGACTACAGTCTTCAAAGTTGAATGTGGCTGGACAGATTGCATACCACCAGCAGGGCTAGCCAGTGCCCCCAGTGAAGCATTCAGCTTGCATTTAACCATCAGGGTGTAACAGCAGTTAGTCATTTGGAAGATCTATCTTTTAATTAATGGAGTGAACCCTGCAAGACACAGAGCCTTAAGTGATAGCAACATCATGACATGGCATCTCTATTGGTAGGCAGTGTGATTTGATTGTGTACATGCAGAGCATTATGTGGAGGAGGGGGGGTACATCCAGCTGGTGTGTGAAAGAAAGAAAAAGAAGGAAAAACACAAACCTTAGTGAAAACTGGTGGAAACAGGTGAGTAGACTGCTGATGGTCTTGAGCACTGCACAGGGCAATCAGTCAAAATGCTCTTCTGGGTGTTGCTTTCTGTGCTGGAGAGTGAGGGCTGCTGGCTTGTCAGCTGCTGTGTATCACAAAAGAAATCCCACTGGGCTTGAGTGACTTAGAAGTGTTGCATGCAGAGAGGCAGACCAGCACCCTTGGAGCCATTGTCCTCATTCTGCCTAGGTACAAATACATGAAGTCTTGTGACAAGCTTTGCTAAAAAGCAGCAGCTGAGATCTTCAGGAAGGTGCCTGCTGCTAGCTGAGAGCAGTGACAGTGCCTGTGGGTGCACAGTGCATCATCTGCAGCTGTAGACTGTGACAGGTTCCACTGCCTGCTGGGTCAGACTGGATGACTTTTAGGGTAATAACAAGAAGTTATTTTTCCAAGGTTATTACCCAGTGTTTTGCTGGAAAATGCATAGTTTACCAAGCCAGCTGAGAGAAAGTGTGTTGCATAGTAAAATGTGTGTACTCCTGTTGTACTGTGTACCTTTCATGTAGTGTTTGCTTATCTTTCAGCTACTTTTTATTTCCATCATAGGGAGGTGAGGATACTTATTTCTACGTGTCTTGAATACCTTATGTTTGAGCACTGTTCACTGTGAATTATGTATGGCAGAATCCACTTAAAACTATATTTACCAGTTCCTTTATCTGGAATACTTTGCTCTTTTGCTTCTGGCATTTTTTTTAATGTTAGAAAATGGCATGTGTTAGCTGGCTGTATTTTCCTCTAGTCATGTCTAGCAATTTTTTTTTTTTTCCCCTGAAGCCAATTTTTTTTGTCTGAAGCTTATGTTAGAGGCAAGGATTGAAGTGTATTTTTGACTCAGATTCCTTCTGCTGCCTTGAGGAACTAAACTTGTGACAAAGTACAATCAAGATGTTAGGAGGTTGTGTTTGGGGTTCTTTTTTATAATTCCTCTAGTTTTGTTTGTGGGTTTTTTTTTAAGTGGTGAGTGTGCTTCAAAATTAAATTGGTTTTTTTTTGGTTTTTTTTTTTTTTTTTTTGGAAGGGGAAGTGCAGTGAGAAAACTACTTCTTGAGTCACACCCCCAGTAGCAATTGTACACACCACAAACACCACTGGTTTCAGCATCTGTTTTGTAGCTACTGAAGGACAGTGGTTGCTACGTCATGAACTTATTCATGGTACTGTGCACTGAGAAACTTGGTATCCAGTGCTGACTCAGCTGTACAAATAAACTTAACTTGGCTGTACTGCAGCAACAGCCTGGCTACAGCGTAGGCTGTCAGCTTGGTAATGATTGCTGCTTGATTTCTTTACCTAGAGATTTCTAAGACTGTGGTTTGTATTCTAGAAAATGAGTGGTAGGTCATAGTGCCTTCACCACTGTGATTACTTAGGCCAGCTCTTGATGAATAGTTCTGAGAAATAAACCTAAGAGAGCGTTAGTAAATCTTTCCTTGGGTTAACATTCTGCTCAGCTGATATAAATAATTAAATTCCTGTCTTCTAGGACAGGAAGGAGTTTCTGCTTTTGGCTTTATTTTAGCTCAGCATTAAGAGATCTTCGTGTTTGCCAGTCTATACAGTAAAGAGGACTGGTCTGCTTCTTAGCAAATTCCCACCATTGAGTTAGGGAAATGAGTTGCAAACAAGCTACTGATGGCTGAACACATTTCTAATGTGGGTTTTAGTCCTTCCACTGCTTTTCTGATGCTGGTGAAAATATTTGCCAAACTGTGGATGGTCTGTTTTCAGAAGGAGTACTTGAAGATAATTTGGCACACCAATGAGAACATCCAAGCTTGTTTTAATCTTTGGGAGCAGCATGTAGAAGTGGTGTTTGTACCAGGAGGTGTGAAAAGTGCTGTCTGAACTTTGTCACTTGTACCTTAGGTAGTTGCATATTTTGATTACAGCAGGGAGTAGTCATGCAGGAAAAGACAAAGAGGAGGGAAAATAGATGTAGAGAGATGTAAAGAAGGGGCAGTGTAGTATTCAGTATTTTGCATTCTTACTACCATCATTGCATCCTCTCACATCTCATAGAAAGCTTTTTGTTTTGCTTTTTTACAATCTTAACTGACAACCCACTTTTTTCTTCCTTCTGTAATACAGAAGAGACAACTATAGAAGATGATGAACCTGTCAAAAAGAAGAAAAAGAAAAAGGATAAGGAAAAGCAAGCAGAAGAACAGGAGGTACTGAGTGAGGAACCCCCTGCCAGCCCCACAGTAGAGGTGAGGCAGAATTGCACAACTCCCTGATCCTTTATGGGAATGGATTCTCTCCAAAACATGAGGAGTAAAGGGACAGGGAGGGGGGAATATTCTAACTAATCTGTAGCCTGTGGTACACAAGGACAGTTTTACTCTAGTAACTTGATTTCATGGTATCCACAACTGTGCCATAGAAGATGATTTGCATTTACAGAGTAAGGTCTGGGAGGTATGTGACTGCAGTGCCTCCACATACCAGGAGTGTCTTCCCCATCCTTACTCTGCCTATTCTCAGCACTAATCTACTCTTTGTAGATTTTTTTTTTCCCTAGTGGGGAGGGTATCCCTTGGTGCAGATCCTCAGGCATCTGTCTAGTGTTTAGGACTTGTAGGGAGCAGAGGCTGTGCCTGTTGAACAGATAAAGCATCATTTGATGTCTTCTAGCAACTGTGGAGTGGGTAGGACTAAACCAGACTAGCTGGTTAGTTTTGAAATCCTGGTCTGAACACGAGGTTAAAGTTTTTCCTCTTTGTTCAGGATAGCTACACAGCCTGGCAGAGTGCTGAGCAGCCAGCAGTGTGGCAGGCAGCACAGCTTCCCTTGCCCCCTGGCCCCACCTTGCTGTAAACATCCAGTGCATGCAGCAGTAGAGGAGCAGGACATCTCTGGGGTTGTGCTTTGCTGAGTATGGCAGCTGCTGTGAGTGTGAGCTCTGTTGCCTAGCTACGTGTGTTGCTTTGCTTCTCCATTATGCTTTGTTCATAGCAACATTTGTTTGTTTGCAGAATACAGAGAAAAAGAAGAAGAAAAAGAAGAAAGTAAAAACTGAGGATGAAGACTGATGAGGAGCAGAGGGGAACGTTGGCCCTTGGACAGCTGCTTCAGAGTAGCATTTCTTGACATAATTTCTTTAGCCCCTTGCTGAAAACTGTTAACTTTCCTGCATTGGAAGAGGGCAAGGAGATAGACTTGATAGTTGTCTTCTGCCCTGGTACAGGATATCCCAGTGTCTCTGCTGCTTAGGAGGATGGCTGGTTTTTGCATTTTCTTTTGTTGAACAGCTCACAATACATCCTCTTCTCATATGCAGTCTCCACTTATAAAGAATAAAACATTTTTATGGAAATTTTATGCCTGTCTTTTAACTTGTTTGCTCATTTTTCTAACCATTATCAAGACTATTTATAAGATTTACTGTTTTAAATGAATGATAAGCAAAAAAAAAAAATTTAAATGTGTCCATGTCCTACTGCAGTTTAAAGAGTTCAAAGGCTGTAATAGTCTTAAGCTCTCCATAAAATTGATACAAATATCTGCATAATACCAAAGATGTGTTGAACAGGTGAGGCATGGTACTGAGTCTGTGGTGTAGTTGTGTGAAAGCCTTTTTTAATCATCTTTCAAGCATTTTGGTTTTGCTGCACTGACTGACAAGATTCAGTCATGTTTTGAACTCACATGAGTTTCCACTTGCTTCTGTGCTGATTGTGGCAATGTTCTTCACATGATGGCTGCTTTTTTTTTTATAAAAAACAACCAGAACACCCAGGGCAAAACTTACTCCTTCAGCTATCTGGTAATGAAGCTGAAAAGTCAAGTGTTGTGTATCAGTTAGCAGAAATCAGACATTTGCCAATTTGACTGTTCTCTGTGGGGGATACAGGTCCACTGAAGTAGCACCACATGATCATGACACTAAAGCTCTTGAAGCCTTATGGTGGAAAGGAAAACCATTTTTTACTATGCTTAATGCTTAGTTTATTAATTAATATGAGTATTTTTTTCCAGGGGTGGTGGTAGAATGTTACCTAAACAAAATAGATGTCTTTGTCTGGTTGACATTAGGTAACTTTAGCCAGTGTAGCTGCTGCTTTTCTGTGGAATACAGCTTGACCAGCTCTTGGTATTTAACTGCCTGTGGCTTACCTGTTAGTGTAAGTGGATATACCAAATCCCTAACCAAATTTATAACCTTTATTAATGCACTTCCAGCAGTATCAAAAATATTAACTGCCTTTTTATTTTTTTCCCCCTCAGGAAGGTTGCAGTGAGGTTAACTGCTATAATTGAGAGGCTCATCAAGGAAGGAGTATCTTGAAAAAGTGTATTGGGATGTGCTACCATATTGCAACCATCTCGTGTCCTAGGTGTTAGGTATGAATCCTTCTGTTGCACTCCCTGCAGTCACTGAGGTTTTACTATACAGAGCTCTGGGTTGCTTGGGAATACTGAGACCATTCCAGTTCATCTCCTTTTTGTTAGAGAAGTAAGATGAATTTACAATGAAATGTTTGAATGGGTAGCAAAGATATTAAAAATGATTCATAATGAGATGGAAGACTTGGCTATTAATGCCTTTAGCTTTCATTGTAAATCATTTTCAAAGAAATCCTTACAGACACAAGAGTTCAGTTTCCTCTCAACTATTTATGTAGTCACTCCCTCAAAAGTATCAGATAAATTATGTATGTGCTGCTTAGAAACTGTCCTGTAACATTTACCCTAATCAGAACACTTATATGAACATCAGTTAGTAAGACTAATCAGTGGGATCAAAATGAAGAGAAGTCATTTTTGCATGGCCGCTTTTTCCTCCCTTTTGCCTACTCCTTTGATAAGAAGGGAATGAGATTCACCTCTTCTCTTACATAGCACATTTTAGTGCCAATGTCCAGTGCAGGCCAGCTTTCATCTCACAAGGCAGCCCCTTGGAGCTTAGTCATGAGACAGCAGCATGTCTTTTTCCTCTGGCTCCAGTGTTGGGAGTGTAGATTTCAATAGTGAATTTAACTAGAGCTTCTACTTCATTCTCTTTCAAAATTTTTGAAATGCTCTAGGTTTTGTGGTTTTGCTGAGTTAAACTCCTTTGAAGAGGAAAAAAAAGCACTGAGAGCTCGATGTGCATGAGCCAGAAGTACTAGGTGGAGAAAAGGAAGCAAGTGTTAAGGTTTGCAGTTCTGGATAGACCATACACTTACCTGCCACCACCTCTTTTAAGCAGGTAAGGAAATAAATACTCTGCATTCTGATCCAAATTGTTAAAATCCTCATGTTCAAAAGGATAAGTGGCATATCCCAAAGGACTGCTGCTGAAACATTAGTAAGTGTATTCAACTCAGGTGCTAAATAGGATAATAGTGAAAATAAACAGTGGTGATAGACTGCAGTTATTGTAAGCCAGGGTCACTGCATTTTAAGTTGCTTATCAGTTCAAGCAGATAAGACTGGTTTGCTCACCTGGTTTTCCACAAAGGTCTGGGTATTTGTATGCAGTCCTGCATCTTAAACATAGTAATAAAACCTACAGGTGTAGTTGGGAAGTACTATAACCTCTTTTCACAGGTGGCTCTTCTTACTTAAGAGCTGGGATAGGCCTTTAATTGGGATTTGAGCCTTTTGATCTTTTTACAGTAGAAATTTAAATCCTGAGGCTTTTACAGCTTCTCCTATAAAAAATAATGACCCAACAGGGCACTTATGAAGAGCCTGTACTATTGGTCTCTATTGTGGAGGGGTTGATCACCTAAAAATGGATCTCTTATTTTGTCTGTTGATAAAGCAAAACCAAACAAGTGCCCCAAACTAATGTCAGATTAAGGATAGATGTTTTGAGTTGCTTGAATGCAGAAAGAATAGCTGGCCAGGCTGTCAATGGCACCTGAAGTGAAAGGGTGAGATCTGTGGAACAGAAGAATAGAAGGTTTTAGTATGATCCTTAGGGCATTTTATCAGTATGGGTTACTCTAAAATAAAGGTAACAGTGGAACATGGCTGATGAACTAGTGCTAAACCTAAGCTGAGGGGACCAGTTGTGTGAAGCACATGGGCCTAACTGGTTTCTGGACTGAGGTCCTGGGGGTCTCCTGCCTGCTGCTGTCCCTGTTGTGCCCACTGACCACACAGGAAAGCTGTGCTGGCTTCTGGCTTTCCAATGTAGAATCCAAGTGGCAGAGTGCTTGCCAAGGTTCCAGTGGTTTGGTGTTTGGTTTGGTGGTGTGTGTGCTTGGGTGTTTTATCATTGTGGTTGGTGTGTTTGTTATGTTTTGGGTTTTTTTTTTGACTTTTCTGCTATATTACTTTTTCCCCTTTGGAACTGGGGGGCTGTGAACTGTGCCTCCTCTGCAGGGAGGGCATCAGCAAGCACAGGAACTGTTCACTGCTCCTGGAGCACCTTCTCACCATGGAGAAGTCCTCTGGCTTTTTAGTAGCTACTTTGCATTTTAAAGCCGTTGTCAGGAAAATGAGTGTTCTCTTCAGGCTAAGACTGTAGTTTTTTGGAAAACAGGTGCTTGAGACTTTACTTGCTACTTGGGAATTTGCCTGGTAGTGTTCTCTGTGCCTGAGGACTTGTTTGCATGGGACTGTTGCGGGGAAGTGGCCACAGCCCTGCCCTGCAGCAGTTCCTCACCCCAGTGCCTTCTGGCCAGGGATGTTTGCTTCTGTCCAGGCATCTCCTGCTGCCTGTGGGCATCCTGCTTACTCCAGCCATCCACAAATTGTTCTTCCCACTCACAGACACACACCCTTTGCATGTTTTCCCTGTGAGGAGCTCCCCAGAGTCATCAGGATTTTGTGTGCCCCTGCAGTGAGAGGCGCTTACTGTGACTGAGGTGGAGACATGGGAGGTCCCTGCTCAGGAGTTACAAAGCCTACCAGCTAGGGAAGGGCAGAATCACTGCTGTATTTCAGGTAAAACCTCCAGCTTACCCATCCCTCTTGAGCTGTTTCTGCACATGGAAAATCCCACGAGTCAGCTTCCTGCTGTCTGTGCTGCATCCTGGTGCCTCTGTGCACTGCAGCGAGGCTTCAGTTTTTCTTGAATAAAATAATTCTTTTATTATAAATGATAGACAGCTCAGCAGTAGCTTTCTATCTTCCCCAGGGAGAAGCACAGCAGCATGTTCTCTTTTCAGGTAGCTTAAAATTTTGAATAGAAATCTTGCTTCCTTAACTGCCAGGCTCCGACTGTGCCTCTCCAGCCACAGGGTGTGAGGTGAAGCCTTTGGCATCAGTCAGCCTGGCCCCTGTGGAGCTGATGATGCCCTGCTCTGGAGGCTGCCTCCTTGGCAGTGCTGCCAAATGCTGTCCAAGCTAATACTTACTTATGCTTAATTAGCCCCCGTTGGAAATCCAAGAGAACCTTGCAGTGAGCACCCATCCTCCACACGTGAGCTCTATCTTGGAGCTGTCATTTTCTTTTCACACCCTTTGCACCCTGCTTTTCCTTAAGCAAAAGGTTATTCCTCTCAAAACAGTGAGCATATCTATGTTCATTGACTGTAGTTTCAATAGTATTAATCTGTGCTAGAAAGATTTTCAGATGTTCAGTATTTCATCCCAGTTGCAGGCTAATGGAACCAGTAATTTTGTCTCTACCTGAAGTAAAATACAGTGAGGGACCGGTGGTGATGTGCTTGTGCAAAATTTGTAAGCTACCCTGGAGAGAAAGGATTGGGTAGGACTGAAGTGCTGGAATGGAGAAGTGGATTGCTGGGCCAGTGGCAGGGAAGCCAAGAAGGGCTCTAGATCCAAGGGAAATGTGGTAGAAAAACTCCTTTTACTTGGATCATAGCCTGTTGGGTTTGCCACCTTTAATCTCTGATCTTCATATCCCACCTCTTAAAAACTGAGATAATGCCTCCCAAATCCCCTAAGTGTACAGGGCTCTCACTAACACATTATTTATGAAGCACTGTAAGAGCTCTAAATAGGATGTGATGTAGGAGTGTTGTGAAGAAGAGGAAGGAAACCTGTTTGACAGTACAATGGCTACAAGTGAGGTTGTCTATGTCCACGATGAAATCTCTCTTGATAAAGCTGTGGCCAGTCTCAGGGCAGCCCTGTTAAATTCTACTTGTAGAAGGAATTGAAACCAGCTGTGCCAAAACACAGAACACTTCCTTTTGCAGTGGCAGAAAGAGATTTGCTTTTGTAGTGGTGTAGAAGCACATTTAAAAATGATCTTTTTAAACTGGCATGGCACTGGGCAGCTGGGGGTCAGCACCTAAACCTGAGCTCAGGCTTTACTGCTGCTCTCTGCACCAGGGTCAGCAAGGCCATGCAAAATGGAAGCCACCAGGGATGGGAGGTGGGCTCTTATTTATACAGCTGTGCCTGTAACACCATAAAGCTGCAGATAAAGGTAAATGGGATGTAATTGCCAAATATTGGGTGTGTTGTGACATGTGGAAGCAATAGTGGGCAGTGCTGTGGCAAGGGAGCCTGCTGCCTCCCTACAGCCAGCCCCCTTGCACCCACCTGGGTATGGCAGGACCAAGTGAAAACCCTGCTTAAAAAAACCCTGCCCCTTAGTACCATTCTCCACAGTTCTCCTTTGACAGCAGGCAGATGTTGGAAAGGAGGTGCCAGGCAGGGTGAGGAACACCAAGAGGTCCTGTGCCCAGACCCAGCCGTGCCACATGCAGCATGAGAGGGCTGCTTTGGAGCTTTGCACCAGGGCATCAGGAGCTTTCCTGTGCAACCTCTGTGCAGGAGCCCCTTGGGCTCCTCAAATCCTGCTGTGGTTTCTGAAACAGGGCTGATGTGGCCTAAACCACACGTGGTCTCCCCAGGAGGCAGTTGCAGCTGCAGGGATTGGTGCAGCCAGCTTTTGTTTCCTGTTGCTCAGTAACATGAAAATAGTGATGTCCATCCATTTGAAGCCCAGGGGCTGTAGTACCTTTAGGCTGTAGTAGTCACATAAAATAGCTAAAGCATCCCCAGCATGTCCTGGACATGTGAATCTGTCACAGGTAGAAAGAATACAAAAATAGAAATCCAAGTTCCACAACCTGAACTGTAGCATCTTGTTAGAAATGTCACCAACAACAGCCCATAAAAAGAAGCCTTTGTCTAGACACTTGTTTCCTAATGCTGAATGCCAGGAGTTATTGCTCCTGTACCTTTCTGGAGACTTTCTGGCTGGGGATTGTTCTCTTTCCAGAGGAAATCCTTTTAACTTTCAGCAGTTCAGGACTCTAATTGGGTGAAATAATAGCTTGGCACTCCCCCAAGCAATATGATTTTTATCTTTTTTGTTGTCTGCAAAAGTCTGGCTTGTTCCAATCCTATGAGTCACGGAAGGAATATGGATGTTGGATGGCCCTGGTATCCAGGGATGGGCTTCTGGGGAGATGGGCATGGGGTCCTTGGTCAGTGGTGACCAGGGGGGTCTGAGTCATCCCCCCCAGAGCTGGGGTAATGCTGCCTGTGCCTCTGCTGCTTTCACCAGAGCCAGTGTTGTCTTGTTGCTGATGTGCACGTTTCTAGGCACCTTCATTCTCATTGAGTTATTCAGAACAGTTTGTTGTTGGCTCCTGTTTTCTTCAGGTGACTCATCTTACAATAATTATGGATTCATGCTTTGCCTTTGCCAAATGCTAACTAGACATCAGCTTCAACTAGCATGTTTAGATGTTTTCAGCAGAGACTTATATTTTGATGGTTTATTTAGCCCAGAAATAAGCCTGATAGAGTAAACACGGGAGCTTTGAACCTCTCAGGATTTTGTTAATGTACAGTGGATTAAACAAACTGAGGTATTTAGGAAGTGTCTTTCTTCCTTGTCCTGGAAAAAAAAGGCCTCAAGCCTCAGGGTGCAAAGCAGGAGCCATGGATCTGGCTGTAAGTAGCCTGCCTTCCTCGTGTCCCCATGGCTGCGCAGCGGTGTGTGGCTCTGGCACAGGAGGGGACCCTCTGACCAGGACCTGCTGCTCCTGTCCTTGGGGTTGGTGCATGCCAGGGACCACGGCCCACCCAGGTGAGGATGAGGTGCTGGCTTTACTTGCATCAGGTGTAGCAGGAAGCTGTGGATGATCTTGTCTCAAGTCTTGTTTGGCTCATTTGGCTTTGCCACCAGGCAGTTGCATGCAAACAGGACTGTGCTGGACCCAAACCCCCAGCTTCTGGCTGTGAAAACAGGGGGTGATGCTGTCTGACTTGAGCTGTTTGTGCTGGTCTCTGTTACTGTGCCCTTTGATGAGGAGCTCTTGGTCTCCTGCACCAGCACCACTTCCCTTGGGGCAGTTTTTTTCTTCTCCTTTTACCATCTTTATAGCTTGTTTTCCTTCCTGCATCTGCAAGGCTGCCTCCAACAAAGCCTTGGCAGACAATCTTATCTTGCAGCACAACTAGTCCCACTCCTTTCACTGCAGTATCTCACTCCCTCAAACGCTTGGCTGGAGCAAGGCCCCTGGTGGGGAGCGTGCCTGCTCCCCACACACCCCTGCCCACCACGCTGGCAGCTTTGCCCTCTGGCAGGGGCACAGGCAGAGCAAAGTCCTGGCAGGGAGGACAGGAGAGGGGCAGCTGCAGGATCTTGCCTGTGAAAAGGCCCTCAAAGAGGTTTGTGCTGTTCTTGCCGTTTCTGAAGAGGAATATTATTAATTAGATGGGTAGGAGAGGTGAGTCTGGGCTTTTTTTCCCCCTTGGCTTATTGACTTGATTTGAAAGGCCTTTTATCCCCCCCTCGAGTTTGTGGTTTTAATATTTCGGCAATCAAAATGGTTCTGCTCTGGAGCATCTGTGGGAAAGGGCCACACACCTATTTTGGGAGAAGAGTTTTTAAAACCCCAGAGGGGAAGGCTGATTGAGAACTTCCATTGCTTTGCCTCGAAGCAGATATTCCTGATCACTAGTCCACCTGAAACTATTAAAGAAAGCACAGATACAAACAGTACCAAAATCAAATAAAGAAAATGAACTATTCCTTTTGCCTGACCACAACCTGCAAACCAGGAAATCTTGTGCAAAAACTGGAAAGCAATGCACTGTCCTGACCAGGGCAGTCAGAAAGTCTCACGATATTTGGGTTGTTTATGTTGCTGGGGCAGGATGGTGAGTTTAGTGGAAGCCTTTGTTCTCCAAAGGCTTGTAAAAGCTTCAGGTCTCTTGAAAAGTCTGCAGGAAATTGTTACTGGGCACACAGCATTTCAGATGGATCCAACTCTCATTACAATCAGAGGTGACCTTTCTATTTACTTTTAAAGGCACTCACAAATGGCCTCACTGAGACTGTTGATAGGCAAACGCTGAAGATAACTTGTTTTGTAGTGAGGGTTAGAGCCTTGTTCAATAGCCAACCATATGTTTTATCAGATTGTTTAACTTCTGTTTCTGGAGCCCAACCAAAGCACATCATTTCACCAGCAAAAATGGCTGGGAAGACCACTGTTGTCAAACACTGTGTCTCAAACACAAAACAGCACCATAAATACTCCTTTATACTAAATATCTGCTAGGTTTGGATTTATTTTACTTGTTGCTGCTTCCAGCCCTTTCTAAGTGGCATTTCCTGGAGCCTCCTGCTGATTTCCAAGGAGAGTCAGTGAGAACAGGCATGTCCCTGGGAACCACACAGCTTCCCCTGGCAAGGGGTTTGCACGAAGCTTCGTTGGATGCTGCTGGATCCTCCAGCACCTCGTGGTGCTGTGGTGAGTTGCAGGTGCTGGCACCATGGGCACCAAAGCCTGTGGCAGTATAACAGTACAGTCCAAATATACCTGTGCAATCTGGAAGTGCCATCTAGGATACAGTCTAAAAGTAACTCCAGGCACAAAGGAAGAAAAATCAAGTGTTAAGTCCCACACTGTATGATCAACTCAAAACAGTGATGGTAGTTTTACAGGCAGCAGCTTCTGGGCTCCTTTTTTAGAGATTTTTAGGGTTTATTTGTCTTTACTTGAGCATAAACCTTAGAAACTTATGCTGATAAAAGCTGAAACACTGATTTAATCATGTGAGTCTATGGGCTGTCAAAAATATCAGCTAGCCTGAAGTTTGCAATAAATCATTGTGAGCCTCACAACCGATACTGACAGTTGAAGAACTACCATTTGCTGAGATGAAAACTCCAAGAAAGAGTTCTGAGTGCATTTTTAACCTAAAAAAAAAAAGTAGAATAACAGAATCTGTGCTTATTATGTTTCTCTGATTTCTCAATCAAATTTGCTCAAGATGCAACTTAAACGTCAGGGTTTCCTTTGGCTGTCAGCTGCTGATTGCCATCTCCTCGTGAAACCCTGACCTTTAGAAATGACCACAATGAGCTGTTTTGACTACTCATGGTGGTTTCATGCCTGCAAAAGACACAGAAAGATGCAGGTCGTAGTCTTTTAACTGCACATCTTTCATTTCTGGTCTCTGTGCTGTTACCTCAGTGGCAGAAAGCTCAGGAGATGCTGTCCCACTAGGGCAAGTCCCTTGGAACAGCAATTCCCCACCACCACCTTCCCCTAAATTAATGGAGAGAGTGGTGCCTTTGTCTTTTACAGAGGGTGGGTCAGATCCTGCCATTCTGCTTTAAAATGCAGAGCACCCTGAACCACCAAAACCAGTGTGGTTTCCCCACAGAGAATGACATTTAAGGCTGAGGTCCTTGTGTGCTGGGGGGATGGCTTCAGAGAAGGGGGAGGAGAAGAGGGAGTGAGCGTGGACGTGTGCATGTCCTTTCCCTGCTCCATCCACCCACTGGCAGTCCTGGGGTTTCTGCAGCCCCAGAGCAGGCAGGAGCCCACACTGATGCCCACGGGAGCCCACATCAGCCACCCGTGCTCTGTGCTGGGCAAGGGTCAGGGCCAGCCTCATGTGTGTTTTTTGCTAGACTGGTTCTGTGAAGCAAAAATGAGGGTCCTTTCTCTGGAAACTGGCACTCAGGTGCTGGGTTTGACACAGCTCTGTTGCATCATGCAGACATGCTTTAGAAATGCCCTTCAGGCAAGCTGTGTGAATCATCACAAGGTGATGCCTACAGGAGAGAGAGGTGCACTTGGTGACGTCTTCTTCCAACAACTATTTCTTTAAGATGGACAAAAGTCTGGCTGTATGGTCTACATAGAGAAGAGAGTTTTGCTTGTCTTTCACCGACAGAAAGTGATATGCAAAGGAGGATTTTTCCCATGAACATGCTTAGGAAAGCAAATAGAGAATCCAGTATTCCCATTTGGAATTAAACCCCTTACCATAAGCCACGCTGCCCTGATGTGAGGGGAGGACCACCACGATGTGAGCCCCAGCGTGTCTCCAGGGCCACTTGTGCCACTGTCCCTATGAAGAGACCCAAGGAAGAAGGTGCCAGAGGCCCTTGCCTATGCCAACCTGTCCAGTGTGGAGAGGACAAGCTTCCTATGCACCCGTGGGCTGGAGGAGACAGTCTGACTCTGCACCTACCCACCACACAGACTGAACGTCTTGGTCTTTCCCATTTACGTGGGGATTAGTCATGTCAGGGCTTGGATGTTGCAACTTTGATGGCGTAATCCTGCCATGCCTTTGGTAACTCACAGGCTTCCTGGAGAAGACAGAAAAGAATTTCACATCTGATGTGAAAAGCAGAAACATCTATAAAGGTGAGTATTAAAGTCCTTTAGGATGAATTCATGTGTCATAAAAAATAAGACTAGAAATGGTGCAGAGGTGATTTTCTTTTTTAATCTGTCATTGCAGATCACTTTCAACTGTGAATTTCTTTATAAATATTTAATATTCATTATGCAATTCCATTTTGACATGAAAACTCCAGGGACACATAGTTCTTATACAGCACAAACCCCACATTTCTAGAAGAAAATTAAACTATTCCTGGTCCTGTCCAATGTACTTATTTTAACCTTTCCAGTTTTCCATAATCTCTTTGCACTAGTGGAGAGGCTGCAGTGACCCTGAGTTTGCTTTGGCTGGTGGTCCAGCACAGCCAGGATGCCAGGCTGGCAGCAGCACCCTGGAGTCCCAGGGGACGAGCTGCTGGAAGGAGTCTGTGGGGACTGTGGCCCTTGTGATTTGTGACAAACATCACAAAATGAGCTGCCAGCACTGGGGGTGTCTCAGCCCCCCACCATGCTTGTATGAAAAGCAGGTAGGTGGTGAGGAGTGGGTGTCTGGCTGTAAGCAGCTGGCAAGGGTTCACACAGACCCATGGCTCAGATCCATCCCTGTCAATCGGTGTAATTCTTGTCCTGTCCTGGCTCAGTTTGGTGTCTTCATTCAAGCACCAAAGTCACAGCTGAAACAAAACATCGTCTATCTCACACTGTGCAGACTACCAAAAATACAGCACACTTACTCTGCTTCGTTTGCATCACATCCTGCTTTCACTGAGTTTCTGCTAAAGCATTTCAAACATGGTTTTAGGGGGATTTCCCCTCAGCCTTCACAGTATCCTTCATTTCTTACTGTCTGCAGTCGCCCTGCTGCTGTTGCACTATGGGAAAAAGTGTTTTGCCTGAATATTTGTGAAGCTCCCTGTGCCATAACAAACCTCCTTAAGCTTTGACAGAGGCTGCACTGCTGAACTGAGGTGGGGGAAAAACCCGAGGGGCAAAGGTCTGTGTGAGCACTGAATCAGTCCAGGGACTGTTGAAGGTGCTGCTGGGCAGAGGGGGAGGAGGGAGAGAGTCCTGCCAAGCTGAGAGATGCTTTTGAACATTGTGGTTTCATCTGATATGATTTCATAAAGCTAACATTTAAGGGTCAGATGATGTGATATGCTGCCTTCAGACATTGCATACACAAACCCAGCCCACTGTTGAGACAAAAGTGGCTTTAAGCCCCGTCTCTCCATCTATCTGATCTATCTGCCTGCCTTTTGCCAGCTGGCATGAAAGGTTCTTTTATCTGAAACTATTTCCAGCTATTTCTCCTTTCAGAAACTCCAAAGTGTTTGCATCACTTGAGTTATTTCCAGCATTTTTGGATGGGCAGCATTCTGGCTTCAGATTTTACGACAGGTATTTGAGCATATTTCCTTGCTTTTGGAGGGGCTGTTACAGCAGGTCATCTTTCGTGGGAAGGCTATGTCCCTCCTCAAAATGTTCATCATTTTCTCAAGTTATTTTTGATACATTTTTAGAAATTGTTGGTTGGTAGAGTCTTACTTATGGCAAGCCAAGTCCAAAGCATGAGCAGGGAAGGTTCATGTGCACGGTAGGTCTCAAACTGAGAGGTGCAAAGAAGCGAGTGGTGTCTCGGTGTGGTTGCATCTTTTTGGGGCTCGTTGTGGCCTGGGATGTGTAGATGCTCCATTAGGAACTGCACCAGAAGCCTCCAGGTGTGAAGTCTAAAATAATGCCCAGGGAAAGGGGTTCTGGTTTCCAGGGAAAGCTTCCAGCACTGGAGAGGGGATTCTTTCGCTGTTGTTGTGTGCCTGCCGATGAGATACTGGCTGGTTTTCATCCACATCAGTTATTTTAAGGAGACATTTTTAATGCTGCTTAGCCTAGACACACCAAAGAACATTACAGCTCTGCCCAAAAAAAGCCCCAAACAGCAAATGAAAGGGGTTTTAGGTAGCGATGCTTCTCCTGGAGCACTTGAGCAAGCAGCAATGATTGCTACATTTCCTTACTGCGATGCTCAAGCTGCTCTATGTTCAGTTTTTCTAGCTTTGATGTGTCTCAGTGGAAGGAACTGTGTGATATGGACTGATTGTGATACAGCTTCACAGTTACACTGTATGCATGGGCAATGGCATAAAGCAGAGAGCTTTGGCTACCTGCTGGAGAAGTGTTTGATGCAAAGTCAAGGCTACTGCCTGCTGTGTGCCAGCTAGCAGAAAAAGAAAATCTTTGTTTCGGTTGGTGTTCTTTTTTGGTTTGTTTTTTTTTATGATGTAGCAATTTGTGGCCAAATCACAGGGTCTCAAGGGAGCATTCTGGCTGAAAAAATGACTTCAGAATTTGGCCTAACATAGCTGTAAGATAAAAGCTTTTATGTAATCACTAATTCACAGTCGCAGTTGCTTTGGCTTCTCTCATTATCATTCTTAAGTTATTTTTTTCACGCTGGGAGTTGGATGTTCCTGGCACCGCATCTGTTTTCAGCAATGTATACACCACAACTGCTGACAACTAGGAGTTGGATCCCATGTTCCTCGACCCTGGCTGTAGCTTGTTTTTTCTGGCACCACTTTAAAGCCTCGGATCTGCGCTCGCCTCCCGATGAGCAGCGGCCGGGTCCTTCAGCCGCGCGAGAAGCTCCCGCTGTTGTCCCCTTCTGCTCGCCCTCCCCCGGACCCGCCTCTGGGGCCTGGCCTCGGGCCCCTGCCCGTTCCTCGAGAGCCTTAGGGGGCGGCCGTGGCAGGGCTCCCAGCCCCTTCCAGCCCTCCCCGTGCTTGCTGGAAGGCCCGTCGGCTTTGTGCGCTTCAGCGCAGTGGAAGGAAAGCAGTCTGCTGCTTCTCTGGGGTTTCAGTCCTCTCTGCTTTTCTGTAGGGTGCTCCCCTCTCCCCCAGCCTCTGTTCCAGCCAGGACCTGTGGCAGATAACCTCTGCACCCTCCAGCTGCGGGAAGCTGGAGGCAGAGCTTTCTGTCTGTCTCTCTACCTGCCTCTCATCTTTTTCCAACCATCAAGCTGGTTGCCCCTATCCAGCTTGCCCACAAGACGCTGTTGTTCCTCTGAGCAGCATGGTGAAGGAGTACAGCTGTTTTATGCTAGATTCCTCCTGACTTAGCTTACAAAGAGCATGACTTTTTAAGGGTTGCATACTGTTTGGTACCAAGCAGGTGTCCTTGGTGGGCTAGGAGGCTGGATATTTCTCTGAGCTTACTCGATAGTTTGTGTGCACGGTGTACTCAGCAGCTTAACAGTATGTTCATTGCTCCACCACCACTTGTCTGTGTTTGTTTATTTTTGTAATTCCTGTTATATTCAGTTTCCTTTGTTATTTTTGGTTTTGTTTTCCAGGCTCCTTCCTTTCCTTTTGCTTAGCTTAGAGGAATCTTTTTTTGAGCTTTCTTGGTATTTGGGAGGAAAAATCCCACTAGTGTCGAGCGTTTCATGCCCTTTATCGTGCCTCACCAGACAGGGCATGCAGGAGCTTGTGTGCCCATGTTCTTCCCCGTCCTCACTTAGCTGTCAACTTACTTTCATCTTCCTACACCTCACAGCACATGCTGAAGCTCTACCTGGCACTCGGGGTTGCCGTTACCCTCTGTAGCACCACGGACATGAGGTAGCAGTCCTCAGCCATCCCACTTTCTGCTGTCAGTCACTGGCTGCCACCAGGAAAGCAACATTACCCCAGGCTAGGAAATTACTGGGAATGACTCCCTCCCGGAGCCCTCCTCCCCCTGGCAGCAGCACTGGTGCTTGGGCAGGGAGTTTGCCCTCAGTCAGGAGGGGAGCAGCCTGGCTACACTTCATGAAAACCATTTTTCAGCTGGTCTCCTTTCCTGCCTGCCGGTGTGCCTCTGGTTTCCATGGTATTCGTGGTTGTGGAGGGGTGGCAATTTCAGCATCCTGGCAGCTTTCCAGGCTGCCTCTCCGTAAAAACCTGTATGGTTTCAAACGTATATTTTTTTTCCCTTTATTTTTCCTTCATCCCACAGAACTGCTTTTTAAGGAGTTAATTTATTCCATCCTTTGCTTATCTCACAGGCACAGTGTGAGGTCGTGCCCGTTTCTGCTGGCAAGTTGCTTTGAGCTCCTCTCCTGAAAGGTTTGCTGTAAAGGCAAAGAATGATCGTAGCCCTGCGATCGCTCTGATTTCCAGGGGACAGTACAGAGCATCCTGCTGAATCCCAACGACAACAAGCTGATTCTTGGAGCTGAACTTACATGGGATGGCATCCCCATTCACTTCCATCCTGTTGTGCTAGGGTTCCTTCCATGTTTTCATCCACCATCTGAAAGCTGCTGTGCCCTGGCAGGAGGTTACTGCAGCATGTGCTCTCAGCCCTGCTATACATCTGTTATGGCAGTGCAGAAACACATCAGAAAATCTTTCCTGTTGCAGATGAGGCCTAATTCCTGTCAATCCTCTGTTTTGTTTTGTTTTAAAAAAACCCCAAAACCAAACCAGGACATTGCTCTAAGCAACAGTTGGAGTGAGCCGAGCACACAGCTGGTCTCGGCTCCATGCAGGCTTTCATAATACATAATAGTCTTTAGCCATAATAGTCTCATTTTTTTGGAAACGAGTCATTACTGCTCTTTGAGTTGAATGAACTCTGATCAGGCTTGGACCTCTACACGTCAGGGTGAAAAAACACCTCGCGTCTGGGCTGCAAGAGGCCAGAAGAGTTGAAGAGAGGAGGTGCTATGTTTGGACACACAGAACAGCCTCTGTTCCATTTAATTTGGGAGCGTGATTAAATGGTAACCTTCTTGGCTAAAGATGGCAGGTCTGTGATCTGTGGCTTCAGCTGTTTTGGGCTCCAGTTCATCCAAGAGTAAGATACATTTGGCAACACCAGCCAATGGCAGATTGAAGGCCGCTGTTGCTGAGATGGGTTTAATGGTCCTGAGTTGAAGGAAGATGCTTCTTGGTGTAGTGAAGGGAAAGGGGCTGTGAACTGTAACACGTATTAATTATTTGTATCTTTAGAAACCACAGGAGGAGATAATACAGTAGTAGCAGCTGCCTCCAGAATTATTTGTGCACATGTTTGGCTCGAAAGCTTTCTGCCCAGCTGGCTGGAGGTCACTGCGAGCACTGATAAGTAGTTGCCAAATGCCGAGAAGACAGGACAAGGTCAGAAGCTCTTCTAGTAGCAAAGCAGAGCATGTTTAGCAAACACCACTATCTCCCAAATTGGGGTGAGAGATTTCATCAACAAAACACGCAAGGGAGGTCTGAATGCGAGCAGAGAGCATGAGGAATCTGCTTTACAGCTTTGGGCTGAGAGAAACGTGGGACTTGCTGTTCCCTTCTGAGCTGAGGATTATCTGCTGGCTTGCCCCAAGGACCTGCTCCTGCAGGTGGGCACTGAGAAACTTTTGAGCATTCTTCAGTTGCAGCCAAGTACAGCGATGCTGGCGTGGCTGGTCGTGGGAGGCTTCTGTCCTCCCACAGAATGTCTCTCTGCCCTGCCCCCATCCCATCCCTGTGTATCTGTGGTGGCTGGGCCAAAGGAGCAGGGCAGCAGTGGCATGGAGAGAAATGAAGCCCAGCTCTGCAACATCCACAGGTGCCTGCACTTTGTTATCCAAGGCTGGGGGCATTTGCAGCAGGGCTTTGTGCCTGCCAGCCCTTTGCTCAGCTCTGCCCCTGTCCTGCTGGAGAGAAAAAGAGCTCTGGCTCAGTGCTGCACCAGTCAGGGGTGCAACCAAATGGTACTTGTGTCTTCTGCACGCCAGGGTGGCTGAGCAGAGTGTGTGCTCTGTGAGCCCACACCTTGCCTAGGGACCATGCATGTGGATGAGACCCTGGGTGGGATCCTGAGAACCGAGGGGCAGTTGCCTTTGGTTAAAGCATCAGCCCAGGCTGCCCCCTCAGAGGGAGGATTTGAGCCTGAAACCGTGGCAAGGGAGTGTGATGGTGCTAAGGACAGTGGGTCAGGTGAAGGAGGAAAGGATGATGTCTGCCTCAAGGGAGAAAGAGGTTCATGGGACACTGGCCTGGGGATTGCTTGATGGCCAGAGGTTGTGGAGAGGGTGACTGACGGGGCAGGTCACGTCTGCATGCTGGCCTCTGTGGGAACTGACTCCTTCCTCCACCCTACAGCCCCTGCTGCATGCACTGATCTTCAGGCCTTCCAGGCAAACAGCTGCAATCATGGCCTGAGATCATATCCTAGAACGTCTGGAAGGTTTAAGGTGTTCACCATTGCTGCTCTGACTTAACATGCTTCCTTTTACAGGCATAGATGGGAGATCCCCTGGAGGAGGACTCCTGGGCAGGCAGACTAGCATCTTCTTGTTAAGGCAAAATTGTGGGGTTTCAACCCATTCTCTACATATGTGGGATTCCTCCTATTGCTCTACCACCATCTGCTTATACCTGTGATGGAAGCAGTGATGGGGACAGTGTCACACAGCAACTCTCTTACTGTACGAATAGCTGCCTTCCAGTAAAATGTTAACCCACAGGGAGGTTTGGTCACAGATATTAGAGGTCTGAGCTTAGCATCTCCCTTTTTGTTAAATCCATAAATGCAAATTCCAACTTGCTTAGCCCTCCCCTGGAATTTTCTTCTCTCCTCCTTGCCCTCTCCAGCTCCCCCTCTCCTGCCCACAACTTCCCTCCTTTTTCCCTTCAACATTTAGTGCATGGTCTCTGCTTCTGTCTGCCCTCACTTTGCAGCCCTTCCACCCTTCTGCTGCTGCTGGGGACATGAGGGCTTCAGCCCTGTTATAGGGGCAGAGATTCAGTGCAGGTGGCTTTTCTTTTTGCTAAATGCAGCCTCTCTGAAGTTGAGGGGATAATTTAGATTAATACAAAAGTGAAACTGGAAAAAAAAACCCAAAAACGCTAGCGAGGGGAAACCCTGCTGAGACACTGGTTTTATGGAACTCCGTGAGGGGAAAGGGAAAAGAAGGGAGAGGGAAAGCAATGTGCAAAACATCACAACTATTTTGTGGCAAATGGAGGTGGGGGGGAATTCCTGCAAACTTACAAAAGAAGGCACCTCATGTGGCGTTTCTTTCTGTGAGATTGTCCTGCCTGCTTTTGATGAGCTTTCATCTGTAGACAAGCTACAAACTCTATGCTATGGAAATGAAGGGGAATTTTTCCTCTGGGAGTCTCTGCCCACTAGTCCTTCCATCCTCATTTATGACTGTGCTTTTTAACCTGAAATTGCAAAGAAAGGTTTCACAGTGTCTGAGGACTGACTGTGCCCTCTAAGCCACGTACACAAGGGTTGCAGAGCCCCTTTCGTGCTCTGGAAATGGCCCCTGGAGGTCTGGTTCTCATTTGTGACTCAAAGCTTTTTAGGCCTCTGCAATTTCAAATGACCACAGATAGTGTGGGGTGAAGGGAGCAACTAAACCCTCAACACCTGCCGTGTGCCCAGGCAAATTGGGGCTGGTGCCAATGGCTGGAGTGTCTGGCCTGGACCACTTCAATCCTGGTGGATCTTTTGGGGAAGTGGTTAGTTGGTTTTATGTTTCTGAATCCATCTAAGAGAGACAAGCAGGCAGTATGGAGATACTGACTCATTTCTTGATCTGAAGGAACATTCTTCACAGATAAAAATAAGTTTCAAAATTGTCAGGCAACAGATGCCATGTTACAGGCAGAAGCAGAAGGGATAAAAGTCTCCTGTTTGGTGCAGTAAAAGGTAATAATTTTATCTTTCTCCAGAAGATGTTCCTGGAGCTGGTTACATGCAGGAGAGGAATGCTGAGCAGGCACCCTCAGAGCAGCCCCTTCCTCTGGAACAGATGGTTCCAAGCCAGGTCAGCCCTCTGCCACTGAGCTTCCAGCAGCAGCAAGCCCCACATTAAAAGACACTTCAGTTCTAACTCTGCTTTCACTGTTTTTTGCCTTTGCAAAAGAAGACAAAACATGACGAAGCTCTACTGTTGGGTTCATGCATCCTTTCTTATTGCAAAGAGGAACTGTTGTAAGAAGACCAAGCAAAAGCTGTTCCTGTGATGCTGCTGCTGGCTCCTGGGAAAGGAAACAGGGAGAGACCAAGGGACCAGGCAACAGCAGAGGCTGAGGGCTGCACTGCAGCTGCTGAAAGGCAGAGAGAAGGGGACGTGTGCCCCGTTACACCAAATGGCTGCCCAGACTAGCAGCCTCAGAGGAGAACCACAGCTGCAAAAGAGCTGCCAGAGAAAAGATAAAAAAAGGTAGGGGACAAATGTCCTGGACGTGCCATCATCCCACCAACCACCCCAGCTTGGCAGGCAGTGGGGAACATGTTGGAGCCATTCAGGGCTCTGACACGGATGGTGTGTTCTCCAGGGAGTGGGGTAACACTGAGGCTTCACACCCTCAAGGCCTGGTGTCACCCGGGGGCAAATGGTGCCACCACTGCCACCACTCAGGGCGTTTTGGGAGTGGTTACAGACATGGCTGGTTTGCCATTAAAAACTGTCATGTGAGATAACGACTGCATTTTGTAAACACTGCTGCTCTCCTTTCAAGCTGGCCTGGAGTTCAAGGGTGGTCAGCAATGAGCACACACAGAGGCTGCTTCCTCCAAACCTCTGCTGTGGCAAGCTGAGTGCAGGTCCACCAAGGCTTTATCAGGGGTTTTAATTTTGTTCTCAAAGGGCATCTTATTAGCTTTCTGTTAGAAGTCAGCTGATTGGAGAAATAGTTTTAGTTCTCATCATCTGTGAGAAATCAGAGAACAAAAAGGAAAAAGTGGCTTTTGAAAACCAACCTGGCTTGAACTGCCACCTACGTCAGGTAGAGAGGGATTAAAAAAACTCCCAAACAGCAGCAGCAAAAGAACCCAACCCAAAACCAGCAGGGAAAAGGAAGGTGACAGTAAGAGGAGAGTGTTTTGGGGATTCCACGAGCTCTGTTCCCAGCCACCTGCTGTGAGTGTGAGAAGGCTCAGGTAGCTCTCAGGAATGAAGCCCTGCAGGTCTGTGGCGATGACATACCCCTCTGCTACGGACCAGAGGATGATCCCCACACAAGTCATTACATTTCTATTTCTGACTACAGCCATTGTTGGATTTAATGAATAAGTGATGTTTTGAACTGATAAAAACCCTGCAGCAAATTTCCCATTTCATGTTGGGATGAACAAGCCAAGAGATTCGGGCAAGCTGTAAATGGCCTAACATATGATTGCAGACTTAATTCAGTGGGAGGTGCTTCTCAGAGCTAGCTTGAAAGTTTCTCTCACCTCCACCCCCAAAATGGAGATAAGGTTTCCAGACTAAGCAGTGTTATCTCTAAAACAAGACAGTGACTGCTACAAACGTTGGTAGTTCCTTACCGCAGGGAAGTAGCACGTATTATGAAACGTAAAAAGTCTCTGAATTATTTCACTGCTAATCCTTTTAGATGGGAAATATTCCTTTTATGTGTTTATCCCCCAGTGTGTGCCTGCCTTCCTCCCTGTGTACTGGAGGCTTACCTGTCCCACACCCAGCAGCTTATGTTTCCAGGCTTGACCCTTGCATCTGTGATCGTGCAGTTATGGGCTCCCCATATAAACCACTCGCTATACTGAAATCAAGGAATGTGAGACCAACATAAAAGAAAAGAAGTTTAGTATCAAAATAAATCTTTCCAGGGACTGACAGGAAAATAGTGCAGCTAACTTCTGCATTTAATTAAAAGCCTCCCATCAAAAGGTAAACAATGCTGCCACAAAACTTTTCTGCTGATAGGATGATGATGTCAAAGATTGTCAAGACTTTGTTACCACCTTGCAGTAGATTACACAGAAATGTGACAGACTTAGAAAAACCCAGCTCTGAAAACACTAGATTGTACTTGAAAATGTTTATTTTTTTAAAAAAAGCTTGATAGTTGGTGCTTTTTTCTGTGCTTCAGAGACAAAGAAAAATGAAGCTTTAACAGCCTTCAGATGCACTTTTGTGAGTCTAAAGGCCAAAAGTAATGTCTGGCAGAATATTTAACTGGACTAAAGGGGAAATGAATTCCCTCTGAGGCAGAGAATTCAATTTACCATTTCCTTAAGGAAAATAGAATTGTGAGCATGAGAGCCTGCTCTGGTATGTGATGCCACAGGAGGTTTTGCCACTCTCACATCTTGGCAGGGCAGACCGACCTTTGTGGGTAGTGCTCTTCCTGCCTGTCAGAAAGAACAGAAAGGAATTGACTTTCCCCACAGAGCACTTTTCCAGGGCTTCAGTCACAGCTTGGTGTCTCTCTGTCTCTCTTTTGTGGGTTCTGTTTTCCCAAGGTGAAGCCAAACCCTTGAAAAGAAGCAGAAACCAATAGTAATTCAGACCAAGTCAAAGTGATGCTGGTAGATGGTGGGAAGGCTCTGAAGGGCAGGGTGCTTTTTCCTGTCCCCAAGGAAATGTGTCCATGCTGAAGAAAGGTACTTCTGGGTCCAGGTTGCTTCTAAAGTCTCCGAGAGGACTCAACATTTTTCTTCCTGCATATCATGTGCCTTGTCACTATGGTCATCCCAGAGCCACCCTTGCTATCCTGACCTGTAACTCTGAGGGGATTTATAGGGGTGCATTAATGCCTCTGTCAACACCCCAGATTGGCTGCTGATGGGAAAATCTATATAAAACAAGTAACCAAATACTTCCGAGGGCGATGACGTCTGCGTGTGATTACTTGTTTGGCTGCACTGGCTGAAGCTTTAGCTGCTAACTCAGCAGACTATAAGTAGACAGCATTGTCTTTGCAGTTTGTGCTGGCTGCAGTTCAGGATGTTAATAATAATCTAGAGAGCTATGTAAGGCGTGGATCCTGGTTATCAGAAACCACCTCTCTCTCCACGTACTGTTACAGGAGGTGAGACTGGGGAGATGATCTTGCTGACACTTCTCTAATACAGCAATGAGTGCCAGGCATTTGCAGTGAAGACCTGTACCAAATCCTTTAGTTATTAAGCTATTACTTAGGGCCCAGAATGGGTGTATTTATTTGTAGGAAAGTCTGTGAACATCTTGATTCTTGTTCCAACATACATTTATGCATGAGAATCAATGCTATGGAGATGTTTTGTTTTTAAATTAGGAACAAAATAGCCCCTAAAAGCTAAGTATTGGGCCAAGTTATTATTATCCTTTTCCCCCAACACTTACAACAGCACTAAGAGAACACTCTGGCCAAGCTGAAGGGCAGCCAAATATAATTTATGACTTGTCTTAAACTGATTTGTTGACTTCATGAAAGGCCCTGTCAAAAAGAACAGTCCCCTGAGTCCTAACAATGATAACAGTTATGTTGCATCAGCACTGAAAAACTCTTGGATCAGTGAATGTACTCTGATAAAGCTTAAAGTGCCTGGACATTGCATTTTCTAAAAAGAAATAGGGCTAAAACTATTGTTTGGAAGTTAATTTTGTTGGGTTTTATTTTTCATCCTTTGTACATTTTATTTTCCAGAGATTGGAATACTCTCTTGGAAGCATGAAAATAGTTTTCTGCATTCCAGGTAATTAAAGACGTGTGTTATTTAAAGGAGATGCTGCTAACAAGGACATGTTTCATTTCCCTGATGCACGGTGTTAAATTTGCAAGTGACATCGACACATTAGTATGAGCGACAGGCAACATTCGAGATGTGTATCAGCTTTATTTCTCCTGTCTGTGTCTCAGGAACGGAGGCAGCCCCAGCCCGCTGTCGCTCAAAGCTCCCTCGCCTCAGGGCAAGACACGTGTGCCCTGCAGCAGGCTTGGTGCCCGTCAGACTGACCTCTCGGGGAGCTTTCCCCCACCCGGCTCCTCTGCTGGTGTCCTCCTTGCTCCCTGCCCTGTGACTGCCCTGCTGCCTCGCTGCCCAAACTGCAGACGCGGCTGCAAAACAGCATCTGCTCCATCAGGTCCCTTCTCGTCCTGTTTTTGGAGTCTTGTCTCCATCCTGTTCAATACTGTTGTTTCTTTAGCTGAAGTTACTCCTGGTGGAAATACAGTGCTTCAGTTAGAATATTTTCTTTTAAATCTTAGTAACTTCTACAAGTTTTCTCATCTTCCTGCTACTTTTACCTGAACCTGCACCCTGGATTTACTGTGCTGCAGCTCTGCAAGCTTTCACTATCCTGAGTGGGTTTTCTTTGGGTCTTCCTTGATGTTCCTGAATATTGGGCTAGTGAAATCCTAGCTCACAGATACAACACCGCAGAAAGAATTGTAAGTATGTTCTTGTCCAAGCACACAACAATGAGTGCGAGTATAACAGTTCAGATCTCTGGTTCCCTCCCACCACTGTGGGACAAGTAAGCTGCTTCTGTGCCTCCACAG
>NW_008588745.1:0-6905 GCF_000691845.1 Merops nubicus
AGGCATGTACAGTATGTTCATTGAATGCCATGGCATATAAAAAGAGCCTGATTCACAGATGTCAATGACTACTGAATCAGGTCTAAAAAATGCCAAGAGAAGGACAGCCAAAAGCTGCACGTCTCATTCTTGAGAACAAACTCCCCAAATTCCCTTATCAAAAGTTTTTCTTACATTCCCACTTGCATTGTACTTTGAAGAGATACACTTTTAATTATCAAATATAATAAGTATGGCTGAATGGTACCATAATAAAGTCAAATAATGAGCTGGACTACTATATAAGGATTCATAAAACCCATTGGAAAATATATTTACTTCCTTAATAGAAGTTAAAATAGACAATTATTATTTTATGTCCTATAAAATTTTTTTTGAGAACATATTTCTTCATCTGTGTGAGTAACTGCTCAAGGCATCAGAAGGCAGCACTAAAGAGAAGTTCCTCTGACAAGCCTGCTGTGCTGGGAAGTGTAGTCATACCTAGCTCCTTATGCTCCAGCTCCCTTCCAGCAATGTATTTTGGGAGCTCTCCATTAGAAATGCTGCATGGCAGCAAAGAGGAAGCTGCACAACCTCTTGCTGAGCTGGAGGATAAGTCTGCACATTTAAATGAAAATATAACAAAGGTAAAAAATATTTGAGGTAATTCTAATCTATATAATATGGGTCCCATGAGCAGCCAGAGCTCACATCAAGAGCCAGGCTGTCTTCTCTAGGGAAATTAAGAAAACTCCTACCTGTGAACTCGTGTATTTATGTGAATTATCCATGGTAAAGCCACCACAAAGAAGCCTGTCTGCTTTCCATCATTCACACAATCGTTTGTGCCTGTGACCTCATCTGCTGGAAGAATTGAGCAATGTACATTTGACATGTGGATGGAAAGAAACCACGGGGAAAATTTGACTTGAGCAGTCCAACTGTAGGTATCTCCCACCCCTGTGAAAAACAACTCAAATCAGCACTTCTGCAGGAAGCAACCTGCAAAATATTCCCCTCGTTTTGTGTTCTTTGATCAAGAAAGGACCTGTGAAGTCTTCCTTGTGCTACACAAGTGAAGCTTTCACTCTATTTCTGTAGTCTGAGACTATGAAGCTACAATATGAAGTGTAGAAGAACTGCATTGCCACTAGGGGTACACGTACAGAAAAGGAAAAGAAAAGGAGAAGGAAAAAGGAAGGAAATGAAAAAGAAAAAGAAAGGAAATGAAGAAGAGAAGAAAGAGAAGAGAAGAGAAGAGAGAGAAGAGAAGAGAAGAGAAGGGAAGAAGAGAGAAGGGAAGAGAGGGAAAGAAGGAAAGGAAAGGAAAGGAAAGGAAAGGAAAGGAAAGGAAAGGAAAGGAAAGGAAAGGAAAGGAAAGGAAAGGAAAGGAAAGGAAAGGAAAGGAAAGGAAAGGAAAGGAAAGGAAAGGAAAGGAAAGGAAAGGAAAGGAAAGGAAAGGAAAGGAAAGGAAAGGAAAGGAAAGGAAAGGAAAGGAAAGGAAAGGAAAGGAAAGAAAAGAAAAGAAAAGAAAAGAAAAGAAAAGAAAAGAAGAAAACCCTTCCAGCCCTTCAATAAGTTTACTGCTATTTCACCTTTGCCTCTCCTCCCAGCCCTTCTGTTGTGTTGGCTCTTGCTGTATCCAAGTAGCAATCTCTGATCTCACTCTCTGACTGTTTTTTTCCTCAACAACTATTTGTTCTTTTCAGACCTTGTGCTGCTCAGTAAATTGGTTCCTTCAGCTGTTCCAAACCTCTGGCTAAAGGAAAGGGACAGCCCCTGTTACCAGGCAACAGCCACTTTCTGCTGGGGATGGTTGTGGGGAGGTGCAGTCCTGCTGCCACTGCTGCTCTGCAGTTCCCTGAACAGCAGCTGGAGCCAGCAAGCAGCAGTCAGTCTCTCTGTCTTGTCCTGAGAGTTGTTTTATAATTAAATCAGATAAGAGCAACTTTCCACAGCCTGATTTCTAAGCAGAACTTCCAGGAGCAGCAAGCCAGAGGAGGCACTTGCGTGGCACTAGTCAGGTTCTTAGATTCACCAGGATTGCACCAAGGAAGTGCACTTCTTGTTCCATGGAGCTGAGCAGCTCAGGCTGGACAGGCTGCAGCTCACCCAGAGAGGGAGCTCGAGGTGGGTCTCCCCAAGAACTTCTCACCCCTGAACTTCCCAAGCCACCAGCACCACCTGGGAAAGTGCAACCCAGCAAAGGCAAGCCCTAAATCCCACACGACACTGTGCATCTGCATGAGGAACTCTTACAATCTGAAAATACAGTGATGAGAATCCATCCTGCAGCACAGAAACAAGCCTTCATCCTTCAGTTAAATCACCCCCTAACTTCATACTCCTCTGTATAACCTGCACTGCATAGATTCAGCTTGTTCCTGAACACAGGCTGCAAATTAACTAATCAGACCTCCAAAAAAAGGCCTTCAGGATGATTGGCAGGGCAGCCTTTAGTAAAGGCTTTCTGGTTCTGGCAGGCAGGCAGGGAGAAGGAGCAAGCAGCTTGAGTTACTTGAAATGCTGAGGTGGAGGTGTGTGAGAAACCACAAAGGGAGAGGAGTTTGGTGAGCCCTGAGTGGGGAGCAGCTGCACAAATCCTGGTGGGGCTGCTGGAATGGCCATGGGGGGAGTGGTTGTCACATCTCCATCCTTGCCTTTGGCAGAGAGAAGAGCTACAGTACAGTCAGCAAAAGACATGAGCAGAATCATCCTGATTTTCAGGAAACAAGGAGCCTGGAGAACTCCCTGCACGTTGCAGATCGTGTGTGAAGCTCTTGCTTTGTCAAGGGCTTGGAGATGGATATGGTTTTCAGAGTTCTCACTGGATTCTGTGGTTGATATCTAAGGATGTGAGAGAGAATTTAGAGTTTTGCTTCCTCATGCTGCAAATAGTGGGAAGGATGATGAAAAAACAAAGAGTATCTCATGAGTGTAGCAAGGCACTGAAAAGTCACTGAGGAAATTGTCCATGGAGAAGGAAAGAAATCCTCAGAGCATCAGGTGTCCTGAAGAGTTCCTGAAAAGTGTTACACTACAGCACAGCCTCAGGCACCACGCCAGGCCAAGGGGATTTAGAACATATCATCTTGACTGAATAATTCAGAGGGAATGGCCAAATATCTTCCCTCAAGGTTTAGCAGCAGGAACTAAAAGCACTTGATAAGAACATGCCACAGATCAGCAAGCACAGAGATGTAGAAAAGGACAGGGAAAGAGGCTGGCACTAAATCTGGCCAGCTGAAGAAGAAAACTTCTTACTCTAACATATCCCTAAAACATTATTCAAATTGAGACTTCACAAGATTTCCTGGTCAGCACTATAATTGCACAGCATGAGGGTTTGAAGCTGACTCTGTGCTGGCCTTCAGCATGCTCTCAGAACTTTCTCTTACTCCAGGGCTTACTTTGGCCACAGTTTTCCAGTTTTACTTAGCTGTGCCACTGAGGGACCACGTGCATTTCTCACTAGCTGGGCAGTTGGTTTCCTTTGTGCAACACCAACAGACACTGCTTTGAAGAACCAGCCTAGAAGTGGAAATAAGTGGGGTTGAACAAGTGATGGTTTGTTCAGACTTCCTTTGGCACAAACAGATGGGATTGGATTTTCTCACAATTACTATGAGCTGAGAATAGCTAAATTGTTGCTATGGAAGTAGGAAGGGACAACAAAATCACAGACAAGTCTAATAGTCTTGAGGCTGAAAGATAAAAATATGGCTTCATGCACAGATTCATTAAAAACTGTACATTATAATAAATCATAGGATGGTTACACCTAATTATATATGAGGTTACTGCAGCTATACAACCATGTTTGTGTTTTTTCCTGGCTCTGGTCCATTCTGCAAGACAAAAACTGCAAGGTGTGTATGAGACAGGGTTCATATCCCATGTAAAAGACAGGAGACTGCTGCTAAATGGGTGTTATCAGTAACCAGTCAAGTCTTTCCTCAAACATAACTCCTCATGTTATCTCCATAATGTATTTTTGACACCTTTTAAACTTTATACCTGACTTCTTTGTGACTATTGTGACAGAAAAGTACATTATGCTCTCTGACTTAGCCTAGAAGAAGCTTTACTTGCTTCCTTTCAATCCCACTGCAGAGAAAAATAATTTGAAAAACAGGAAAAAAATTTCATTGGGCATAGCTCAATCTCAAATTATTTTATTCACCCTATAATTTAATTCCCAACAGAGACCTGACCCAAAAAGTCCAGCTTCCAGCCCATGGAATTTTGCTACTAACTTCACCTGAAAGAAATAAGAAGTTCTTTCACCAGATTGAAAGGCTGAGGTGCAGAGGGCAAAAAAAACCTCACTGGAAATTCAGCAGATGCATGGCTTTTAAAGACAATCAAATTAGCCCAGATAACCTCAGCTTGCCCTCCTTTATGACCTAGTTCAATGAAACCTTGACTAAAACCACATCAAAATGGTGCAGGAAAAAAGACAGATGTCCTTGCTGTTATCTTTGAGGCAATATCCTACTGGTACAAAAGGTGAATCTCTTCTTATTTTGACAATTAATTTGTTCTGAATTTGATATTAAGACCTGTTTGAAAGTTTTAGCTGGTACCTAAACTGCCTAAAGTATTACTGCCATTTTTATCAGCAGTATAGAATGGAATAATTTTCAAGAGATGAGTCACACCTTGGAATCCCTTTATCACTTTAAAAATATACGTTTTGACTGACATTTATAAAAGCTGAATTCTCTAGCTAATAAAGGAAGTAAAAGAAGTGATTAAGAACATATTAACTCTATGGATACACGTTTCTTCTTGAAGCAGCAGCTGTTAGCTAAGATTTGCTAGACCCATGCATCACAATTCCATGAAATCCTGAAATATGGACAAGATTCTTGAAAAAAAAATGCAGAAAATTCCCAAACTTTAATTGTTCACACAATTCATTCTGTGTACCTGGGACTTTTTTAGCTGAAAATTCTTCTTCTCTTAAGAATTCTCTTAAGAATTGTTTTTTTTTCTCTTAGGAATATTTTTTCCTTTGCCAAAAGGACTGAACCCCTCACCCCCCTAAAAAAAAAAGCCAACAACAAGGAAAAAAAAATAAAACCAGTTAGAGTGTTGGTATTAGAGGAATGGGTCTTCTCCTCCACCCCTATTCTAAATCCTCTGCCAAAATTTTCACACCTTATAGCATAATTCAAGTGAGAATATTACTTAATGTAATAAAACTTGTGATATGTTACATAATGTACAATATTCTTATATCTAAACATATCTATAAGAGTAAATGTATTATTTTAGACATATAATTTTACACATAAATAACTAAATCTTTTTTCTACATCTTTTTAAGATCTTTTAACACCTTTTTGAAGAGGAGAAGATGAAGAGGAGAAGAGCCAGTTCTGTTGAGGTCTGATAGAGGCTCTCAGTACATCAGCGGGGTCTACAGGAAAGAAGAGGAGGAATTCTTTCTCAGGTAGGGTGTGAAGTGATGGTTTCAAACAGAAATCGGGTGGATTTAGGTGAGATATTAGGAAAACATTCCTCACTGGGAGGGTGGTGAAGGTGTTACCCAGGGAAGTTGTGGATCCCCCCTCCCTTAAGGTGTTCCAGGCCAGGTTGGCTGGGGCTTTGAGCACCCTGCTCTAGTGGGAGGTGTCCCTGCCCATGGCCAAGGGGTTTGGAGCTAAATGATCTTTAAGATCCCCTCCAACCCAAACCATTCTGTGATTCTATCATACATAAATAATATTGATATTATTTAGTATTTATTGAATGTTCTGGTTTCATTCATAAGCTTATAATACCCACTACATAAAATGAGGCTTTTCCTCCTTAATCCTAGTCCTAGTTCCTTTGTAGATATAAAAGTATCTATAACTCTGCTGTTCAGTTCAGCTCTTGGCTCTGTAGTATATTTTGTGCCCTAGACTAGCTGTAAGATTTGTCTGAAGGAGTACAAAGATCAGAGAAGGTGAAATTAGGACAGGCAGGACACTAATCTTAACTAAATCTAGGGGGGAAAAAAAAGGATGGAGCTATATGGAACGACACACTAACATGTTATCAGTGCTTTCAAATGATATTAATTCCTCCTGCTTGAATATTCTGTGTATTTTTAAAAAGTTTACTTTAGAAATAAACTCCATGGGGTTCCTGGCAGAGCTGCTCTACCACAACAGTTTATCCCAACCATCTGTGGTGTGCCAGAAGCTTCCCGAATGTTCTGCCACCTGACTCAAAATCCTGAAGCTTTTCAGGTTTTTCTGCCAATATTCATCCATACCATGTCTGTTTCCAACACTGAAAAGCTAAAAAAGCAAAATAGATAGCAAAAAGAGGCACGGGAGAGCAAATTCAGCCACAGTACCATGGGCAAAAAACAGACCAAGGACTCCATTCGTGTGCATCTGTGGGTTTTAATCATCAGGGACAGTTGCATCCTCTGAAAATAGAGTTGTTAAAGCACAAGAAGGCTCCTGCTTTTTCTAGGGACACACAAAATTCAGTGTTCTAACCCTTTTAGAACATAATGATGCCAGGGTAGATTTCTAAAGGCTGATTTCTACTTTTGTAGGTGAAAACCTACCAGGGAAACAGGTTTCATAAAAACCCTTTTTACTAATCCAACATCCATGCCACAAACCAGATAACATTTATCAACATCTGATAAATTCATCTGACATGTGAGTAACAACCTCCACCTTGTTCTTATGGATAGCTGTCCAATAAGCTTTCCAAAAACTGCTTTTAAATCAAGATGCTGTGAAGTGCTGCTCCCCGGCCACTTCCAGCACAGAAAGCTTTTTTTACAGGCCAAAAATGACTAATTCTGATTGTCCCAACACCAGCCTGTTGATTCTGCAACAGTCTTCCAGCTGGGCACCCAGGAGCAGACAGATTTCTTGTAGCCCACAAGCAACTCTTTCTAGGCCATTCCT
>NW_008588745.1:6936-18525 GCF_000691845.1 Merops nubicus
CTTGAGCAACACCAGTAAAGGGGAAAGAAGAACTGGGGGAGGGAGGAATCTCCTAGACCTTGATGGAATAACCCTCAAGTGTGACCAGAAAAGGGCTGCACTGCAGGTTTATTTTGCCATGGTACCCCCCAGATCAATGCCTGTCCCCAACCAGGGTGTTGGGATCCCATGGTTTAAATGTTTCTCCCTGACTAGGTACTGAAGAAACTTTCCAGGCATCCTTTTCTATCAATAGGTTTAAAAAATGGGGAAAAAAAAAAAAAGAAAGCAAATATATTTCAAGCACCTACTGGTGCTGGGGTTTTGGGGGTTTGTGGGGCTGATTTGGGGTTTTATTGGCTGATTTGGTTTGGTTTGATTTGTCTATTTCAGATAAAGGATTTTGACAGTTTGCTTGGAATTCATACCTTGCATAGGGCAAACTTTTCAAAGTAATTTAGCTGCAATATTCTCAGCATACATTCTTCTATAAGTTCATATAACTCCTGAATCTCCAGTGAAAGAGCTGAGTGTTCCAAAGCCCAAGTCTGTGCCTCATTTTCCTTACATCCCCTTTGAACTTTTTGACTGGGTTAATGAATTTTCTCAGCTAGCTGCTTCAGCTGGTTTCCTTGGATGTGATGCTGATATTAAGAACACTACCAGCTGTCATTTGCTTCACCAGACTCCAGACAACGAGTCAGAAATGTGTTGTTGGCCTTGGCCTGCATGATCCAGCTCCTGCCAGTGGAGTGCTCTCAAACCTGCACTGACAATTCCTCCCTTTGCTGCTCTAAAGGAAGAAGTTTTGAGTTTGTAGGAGAGGGATTAGAAACTCAAGCCACCCAATGTTATTCAGTGGCGTGTCAGATGCTTATCAAGATATTGTTTCTGACATATTTAATTGTTTCTTGTCACTTGAGTGCTATGAAAGACTTTAGTAGTAATGAAAGTTTCGTTGTGTTTCTTTTTCAAGTGCTGTCTGAAACCCTGAAACATTTAGAGGATGCTATAATAAGGCTTGGCTGGAAACATCTTGATTAAACCCTTTAGAATCATAGAATCATAGAATCCTTTAGGTTGGAAGGGACCTCCAAGATCATCAAGTCCAACCATTGAGCCATTAGGGCTCTAAAGTCCTCTGCCAAAACAGATCAGAATCTGGCAGGGTTGGAAGGGACCCCAAGGATCCCCCAGTTCCAACCCCTCTGCCATGAGCAGGGACCCCTCCCACTAGATCAGGCTGCCCAGAGCCTCCTCCAGCCTGGCCTTAAAGACCCCCAGGGATGGGGCCTCAACCACCTCCCTGGGCAACCCATGCCAGGGTCTCACCACTCTCATGGGGAAGAACTTCTTCCTCACATCCAGCCTGAATCTGCCCACTGCCAGCTTTATTTGTCAGAAGTGTGGCTTTTTGCAGAGGTGAATGGGTTTTAATGGTGCTTTCTCAAGTCAAAACAGGAGAGAACCAGGGAGAAACCACAACACTCAGCTCACAGAGGTAAGATGTTCTGCTTGGTCCTGGACTAACCAAGAGGCTGTTCTGCTCTGGGTTCCCTAGGAAATGATACAGGAGAAATTGCTCTGGACATAACTGGCAGATTCTCTTTCCTTCCACATCCAATCTCATCACCTCTTTCCTCCACAGCCACCCACACATCTGCTTATTGTAGAAACTTTGTCATTTTGACCTCATCAGGTTGTCCTGGCTGTTTCTGCAGTCTCCTTGCCTATCCCAGTTGATTATAATCTAAACTTTGAGCACTTCTGAATTTGTCATATTTCATTCTATCAGATCATCCACCACACTGCACCCCAGCTAGGGAGAGGTTCTTCAGCTGGATAGCTTGCTTTAACTGGGAGAACTAATTCAAACTGATGTTTTTTTCATGTCACTGAATGAAACTGAAGAAAACTCCCAAAACTCTGCCTGCCTAAAAGTTCACAGAACCATCTTTAAAGCTTAATCTGTAATAATAAAAAAAACCACAATAGATCAGTCAGTCAATTCATTAAGACTGAAAAACCACTGTGACCTTTTCAATCTGCTTAGGAAATTCAGAAAAGAATTGCTTTCCAGAATGAGCAGGATTGCATGGTAGAGCATAAAACACCCAAGCCAAAACTAACGAGATCTTTGAAGGTCTTGGAGAGTCTGCTTCCAGTGAAGTCTAGAGTCTCCCAGACTTGTTACCTGGCACACGAGCTACACCATGAACAGATGGTGAAATTTGTGATTTCCTAGGAAAATTTTTGTGCTGCCATCTACCCTGGTTATTTTTTTTTTCCCCCTGTTGTCAGGCTGCTCACTTCTCATGCCAGCTGCTCCACCCACCTGTTCCCCTGTGTATAACTTAATAATCTCCATTGGATAGCAGCTAGAGCAGACCGAGGAAGTGTAAAGTTTTCGTGTAGGAAGCTAGCAGGGGGCAGCTCTGGGGGAGGAGGATGTCTGGCAGTATACACACAGCAAGCACAGGAGTTTCAGCAGCAGTCATGAATAGATTTGTTCAGGAATAATACTCATGAAGTTGGTTGGTGTTATGTGGATTGATTCGGGAAGGTGCTGTTCATCTGGTAGCCACGTAAACCTCTTCTGAGCAAATGAAATGTTCTTCCCCACTTTGCCATCTTGTAGCATTGCAGAGAATCAGAGGATGTTTGGGTTGGAAGGGACCTCCAAGGGTCATCTAGTCCAACCCCCCCTGCAATAAGCAGGGACGTCTCCAGCTGGGTCAAGTTGCTCAGAGCCTCATCCAGCCTGACCTTGAATGTGCCCAGGGATGGGACCTCCATCCCTAGGGCAACCTATTGCAGGGATCTATCACCCTCATATTAAAGAACTTTTTCCTAATATCTAATCTAAATCTGCCCTTTTCTAGCTTAAAGCCATTACCCCTCATCCTGTCACTCCAAACCCCTGTGAACAGTCCCTCCCCTGCTTTCCTGTAGCCCCTCTCAGGCACTGGAAGGTCACTATAACGTCCCTCTGGAGCTTCCTCTTCTCCAGGCTGAACAGCCCCAACTCCTCAGCCTGTCCTCACAGCAGAGCTGCACTCAGTGCCACTCTCTGCATCATTAATGAAGATATTAAACAACATTTGTCCCAGTATGGACCCTTGAGGGACACCACTTGTCCTGTTTTCCCACCAGTGATACAAATTCCACCTTCAAGATGTCAAGAAAGACATTTTCAAGTTCCTTATTTCCCTCCATCAACTAATAAGGCAATCTAGATTAGCAGGTTGAAGCAAATGTCTAACTTTATACAGTCAAGCTTTTAAAGTTGGAGAGGAACAGGAAAGCCACCCTAGAAACTGTCTTGTCTGTACAGCCACATACCTGTACAAATATCTGTATAAAAGCAAACTGCTGATGAACTTTCCTATCACCAGTATAAGGAATCAAATCTTTGAAGGTCAGCTGTAAGTACATTAATCTTCAATATTAGTTTTGAATAATCTGTTAACTGAACAAAAAAATTTTCATGGTTTTCTCAATCTGGTGGCAATTTTTTCCCCCTTTAGAACCAGGAAATGCAGCGTTCATTAGTTTTCTAATTTTAGATTTGCAGATCTTGGGTTTGATTTCACATTTGTTTAATTGCATTTATAAGTATTGGTCAGGGATTTAGATACTGAACAAAGGTAGCGTACAGAAGTAATTGAAACAACTTGTTTAATAATAAGGGATCAAGTCTGCAGCCAAACACTTCACCTGATTTAGTCAAGCAGTGCCATGGCTTTTGCTAGATTATTTATGCAAGGAAAATGAGGAAAAATTGTCTGCCATGAGTCTTTATTAGAGGGTTAAAAATCATTTCATCATTGAAATCTGTGGGGAATCTGAGGTTTAAATGTGGACAATGAAGCCCAGGTTGCTCAGCATCTCACTGTTCTCTGCCTAGACAGGAGAGAAGCAGGACAAGGATATTCTTATCACTTTTGGAGGCCAGAGCAGTTTTCTAGCTCCCCTCATTTAAGATCAGGACTATGATCTGCTGGCACTATAGGTATTCAGTTATTGCTGTGTTTCAGTTATTGCTTCAGTGGGGAGAAATAGTTGATCTTGCTTTTCCTAATCATTATACCTACACAGTGTGCACTCAGATCCTTCTCTCCTGAAGTTTTCCAGCACTCTGTTGAGTATTTTTTTTAATCCAAACCCCAATGCCATGAAGGCACAGCACTTATTCCTAAAATCTGCTGACTCCTGCTACTGATTTTCCTCCAAATATCCAATTCTGTATTTCAGCCACAGTTACACAAGGTGGCAGAGAGGAGCTCTTTTTATCTGCAACAAACCTGGAAGAAATTTCCTTTCTGTGACTGCAACAAGACATTCCTACAATCCCCAAACTTTACCCACACCCAAAGGCACAAGCAGCATATCCTAGTGGATTTTACAACACATGAGGGGTGCTTGGAAAAACCTTTCTCTGTGCTGTACTTCCACACTTAAAGACACATATTGGCATGGATATATTTTATGGATTACAGTTCTAATCTGCTAACAGCTGTTCCCTGTGGGCCTGATAAATGCTCCTTACATGTATGACACTTTGCTAAATTATTACACCATTACACTTAGGAAAGAACAAATCCTGCCAAAATTTATGTATGTGTTTGACTTTATCAGCCTGCCTCCTCCTGGCATCAAGTATGATGTTCATAAGATCAAGGCCTCAGATATCATATGCAATAATTTGGAACAGAAATGCCTTCTGAAAAAAATAATAACACTTGCCCTAGCTGAAAGCTGCTGAGATTTCATTGCCATTATCAGCAGCAGCCTGGTGAATAAACATGAGACGCTGAGGAATTCACTCTGGGCAGGCCTCAGGGAGAAGAACAGCATGGAACAAAGGAGGGAGAAATGAGGTAAAAGGGCAGAAGTGATTCTATGTGGGTTCCAAGTGTTGTAATTGATTCTGAAACGTCTGCTTGTTCTTAGGGGAAAGTCAGGCAAGCCCAGAAAAGGGCCAAACGTGTGTGCTGGGGGAGAATTCAGTGCTAGACAGATTTTGGAAGGAAAGCTCTGGAATCACAGCAGCTTTGCCTCTGAATTCTTGTTCCTACAGCAATGCTCCATGGATCCACCAGAAAAGCTGCTCTGTGGCTGAAGGTTTCCTCTGTATTGTCAGTGTAGAGGAGCAGAGGGTGGAACAGGACACGTGTGACTAACAAAGAACCTCATTCTGCTCCAGGGCTGATACAACCTAAACTTGGCAAAAGCAGATAGCTATAAAAATGTATTATTTAACATCCCAAAGAATCCAGGGAAGCTGGACTGCTACTTCCCATCCTGAGGCTTCTCTTGTCCAGTCACCCTCTCATTTTCTGGCAGATTCTGATTTCCATAAGGGATCTGTTATTAAATCCTTCATTAAGTGAGAGGATCTGAGGAAGGCTCGCCACAAACAACCTCAAATGACTGAGATAATTCTGCACCTCTTAAAAAGGACTCTAGACTGTCACATTCTTTCTACATGCTTCTAGAAGCAACTTGTTTAGCATTTTCTTATATTCAGTGTTTCCTCTGTCCAAACTGCAGAATCTGGGACCCCTTCCCAGCTGTTTGCTCTAACTATAGTCTGTGTCTGCATCCTGACCTCATGTCAAGCCAGGTGTTCACAAACTTTCTGGCTTCCTCCACAGCTTTACACAGAATCAGTGTGGTTGGAAAGGCCCTCTAGGATCAAGTCCAACCACCATCCCAACATTTCCCTGTCTACTAGACCACAGCCTCAAGTGCTCCATCTACTCGTTTTGTGAACCCCTCCAGGGATGGGGACTCCACCACCTCCCTGGGCAGCCCCTTCATGTGCCAGACCAGGGAAGAAATTCTTCCTAATATCCCATCAAAACCTCCCCTGGGGCAACTTGAGGCCATTTCCTCTCGTCCTATCACCAGTAATTTGGGAGAAGAGACCAACACCAGCCTCACTACAACCTCCTCTTAGTTGTAGAGAGCAATCAGGTCACCTCTCAGCCTCCTCTCCTCCAGACTGAACACCCCCAGGTCCCTCAGCTGGGCTTCCTCAGGCAGTTTTCCAGCCCTCTCACCAGCCTCGTTGCCCTTCTCTGGCCCAGCTCCAGCCCCTCCATGTCCTTCTGATCCTGTGGTGCCCAAAACTGGACACAGGACACAAGGTGGGGTCTCACCAGTAAGACCTCACCCCCACTGCATTTCGTGTCATCTGCACATTCACTGAGGGTGCCCTCCATCCCCTCATCCAGGTCATTGATGAAGACAAACAAGACTGGTCCCAAAACTGAGCCCTGAGGGACACCACTTGTGACCAATTGCCAACTGGATTGAACTCTGTCCACCACAACTCTGGGCTCAGAAGAGACACCCCACTGGGCTTGAGAGACCAACTATTTGACCAACATCAAACAGTTGGATCCAAGGCTCAAGACTGAACAGGCCCTGGGTCAATGACAAAAAGTATTTAAAGAACTCCCAGTTGAATCCCTGAACAGTTTTACTGCTGGAGAATATTTATGGTAAAGAGGTCACCGAGGCAGACAGCTTGAGATCTTCTTTTAATTAAAGCAGGCAAGTAATTGTGGGCCACTAAATTCATGACAGGAAAAAAAAACCTCCACATATCAGATATTGATACCAAACTAGTTGTCATTGAACTCAGGCAAGAGGAAAATGTGCTTGGATCAAAGATGCATCACTGGATTACCCTGAGTGGGAAGACACAGACTTCACTGTTGAAAATGGTTTCTTAAGACATGAAAAGCAGATCCTTGGGTCAAGTCAACAAGCTCATTATCTGAATTTGAGACTCTGATTTGCTAGGCATAGCTAAGAGCAGAAAGTAGCTGCTCTCATGCTGAGCAGTCTGCTCTCACTGAAACAGAAATTTCCAAATAGGTAAGGAAGGGTGAGGGCATATCTGCTGTTCCACTCCCACACACACTGTAATTCCTTCCCTCCCTGTCACTGCACTAATGTCAGACTCAAGCTTTTGAAAATAATCAGCAAGAAGGACTCTAAAATAGGAAGAATGATTTCATAGAAGCAGAACTAAGAAAAAAAAAGAAAAACGAAAAAAAACCCACAAAAATCAAAGACCAGACACATAAGTAGACAGAGAGTGTCCAGGGCACAAAGTTATTTCTCATTATTCACCTTTTACAGTGCATTTACACCCTTCCCTTAAGAAACACTTCTCTAAGCATACTTTAAATCAGTAGCAGATGATGCTAACTCTAATTAATTAATTCCTGGAGGTGTCTGGAAGAGACATCAGGTATCTTCAGACTGCTTCTTCATGGCATTGTACTCCCATAGCCAACACATAACTATCCTCCTGTTTCATGCTTTCCTCAGATCACCTTAAAATTCAAGATCCAACAGAATCCAAACAAGATGGAAGAGAAAGATTGGGCAGATATCTATTCTAATTCAATGCACTCACCAAAACAGGTAGAAACCTTTTCAAAATACACTTTCTACTCCTCTATCTTGGCAATATGTACTTGAAAAAAAATGTATTTTCAGTGAAATACTGAAGACATGCACAAGATTAAAGATACAAAGTCATGTGTCAATACAAAGTCAATATTCAGATGTAGAATAAAATCAATCCCTAACCCAGGGAAAGGAGAATAAGTTGTGAAAATAACCCTGGCCAGTGGCTGTGTATTTCAAACAAACAAACAGAACAAAGCCACAACAAAACCAACAAAAATAACCCCCAACCAAGTGTGACTTGTGCTCACATTCTCTACAAGATGATTTTAAGATGCCTGGCTGCCATTTGCAATCAGAAAGCTGTCCCTTGCTCTGCAAAAACAAGGCTGTATTATTAACACCCTCCTTCAAACATACCAGGCAGAGTTTAAGGATGACACAAACACCTGAATTCAGTATGACACTGCTCCAGCATTCCTGAACTTTAAGGTGTAAATCCTGGAATTGACATGGAGCTTTGTCAGCTGAAGGGACAAAAAACTCTTCCTGCTAAATTCTTCCCCCTAAGCTGACTACAAACCACCCTTGAGATATCAATAACATTTTATTGAGGCTAAGAGGAGGTTGGCCAGCACCGTGCAAATGCACAAGGACAGTTTCTTCACAGAGAGCTTTCCCTTTACATCTGCAGGCCAAAATTGCTCAAACAGGGCCAAAATTTGCTCTTGGCTATACGTAACTTAGAATTATTAAAGTGCCAAATCAACAAGTCCTCTAAACCAGCATTGTGAAGGGAGTTATAACAAGAATCACAGCTTAGCAACCAGGGGAAAAAATCCCTTTTATAATGTAAAAGAGATGATGCTGACAATTCTGCCTCTGCACTTTTTCTGGTGTAGCTCTATTCCTGCCAGCTCATGGAGGAACTAGCAGAGAGAGTTAAACCCTGCAGGAGATGCAGATGGCTCGTTGATTTAGTTATTGGTGAGATGACAAGAAATTCTGCCTGTGGACAGAAAAGTGAGGTTGGGTCTTTATTTTCCAGGGACTGAAGTGGAAAGCTCCCATGGAAGAACTGTAGAAAGCCACGGGGCACAGTCGGTGACCCAGGAGCCACACCTCTGCCTGCAGATTAAATCTGGTGAACCACCCCAGTGTTTTCCTCCTGGAGCTCAAGCTCTGATGTGATCCAGGGCCCTTTTTCCCTCATTTGGAAGCTGCAGGGTTCACACTGCGGGCACAGCAGCAGAGCTAGCGAGCAAAAGTAATCCTCTTTATTGCAAAACAGATGACTAGCTATTTGCAGGGTTAAAAATAGCCCAGTTTTCCCTGGGTAATCCACTAGCCAGTCTGCTCTACTTTTTTTCCCCCCCTCCACAACACTAGGTCATGCCTGGATTAAAAACTAGAGAATTCACCCTTTACTGAGATTTTCTTTCATACATTCACATTGTAAACCAAATATAAAATCCCAAACCATCACCTAGATCTTTCCAACTTGTTTAGTTTTTGCTTCTTTTTTCAGTTAGATCTTTATATAATGTTGTAAATATTCAATATTGTGACCTGCTTCTGTATGGTGGTTCAATTTTTGCAACTATTAGGTTTTTGTGCTTCCTGTAAGAATAATTAACGCTTCTGTAAGAGTAATTAGGGTTTCTGCAAGCACAGACTTAAGAGCAAGATGCCTGCTATAGAAACTGCTAGAAACTAGAGGAAACCTCCCCATCACTTTGTGAACTATAGAAAGCCAGCATCACCCAGGAGAAAGAGTGAAACCAGTTGTCAGAGGCTGGGCCACACCAACCAGGAAAGGATTCAGCACTTCACAGGAGCCACACCTCCCAGCAAAGTCCTAGGAATTGTTTAAAACTCCTGTCCACAAAAGCAAGCTGCTGAAGACATGGTGGGAGATATTTCTCCTGTCTTCACTTCCATTCATTTCCATTTCAGCTTCTTCAGAGCTTTCCACCTTTACTGTGCACAAAGGATTTTGTAAGGGAGTCCAGCTTCTGTTGCAATGGGTGAGATCTAGTGAGCATGACTCTAAATAACAAAATGTTCCTGGTGTGACAGTGTCAGACATTCATTGCAGGCATAGATGCAGCATGGCAGGTAAAATAATTCTCTCTTTGGCCATTTTACAAGTTTTGAAGTTGTGTGTCATAATGTACTGTAATTCCATGAAGCTGGAAAAAAATAGTGGGGCTTGCTTAGAAGTCAGTATTATGACCCAAGCCATCAGAAATATGGTTTAAGGTAGGATTTAGTTCTTAGGTAAGTGCTGAGAGCAATATTTTTTCCATCATCAATCTACATAAACCTTTAAAAAAAAAAATCACAAAAAGATATGAAAAAAGAGTTGACCTAAAAAGGGAAAATTTCATCAGACTCTAAATCTTTCTGAAGTTAAACAGAGAGGGAAAAAAAAATAGAGGGTATACCAATTAGCTTTCTAAGAAATTTCATGCTTATTAGCAATATCACTCTTTTTTTAAAGTATATACAACCACTAACCCCATTTTAAGACAGAACCCATGCTGAGAAATCACTGGCAAGGTATCTTTGATCAGGCTGCACTGCTATAGATCTGTGGGAAGAGCCTTCCACAGGCTGTCACTGCGATTCTCTGCTGTAGGAGGGAGACAAGGATGTGAGGCAGCACAGACTGGCAAAAAAAGGCTACAGCCACTACACTTGCCAAGACGCCTGAAGTGGAGAGCAAAACGGTGCCATCCAGCCAAATCCTGAGCCTGGGCAGGTCTAGCAGCGACCAACAGTGACACCTAAGGGAAGGAGTGAACATATCCCAAGGGAAAGAAACGGCAATGGAAGGGAAAAACAGATATCCAAGTCCTTGCAAAGTGAACGTTTATGATTCCTAGGAAAAAATAATTTTAAAAGAGCAAGTTGTTCATCACAGTCCTGCTCAGAATAGGAAAACTGGCAGAAAATAAACAAACAAACAAAAAAACACACACAAAACCCCCCTTCAGTCATCACAAACACCTCTAGTTATCCAAAAGGTCAAAGTAGCTGCTTCCATCATCACCTAGGGCAGCTTCACCCACCTTTTGTCCTACATGTGGAGTTTGAAAACATCCTGCTGGCCAAGAAAATTTCCACATCCAGAACATTAATACTTATATATATATTATATGTCAATATTATGGTTGCTAGCACATCAGTTCTACAGCATCACAGTCTCAGGAGCATGCTTCTCACCACTCTTCTGCTCCCCAGCCCTCATCACCAGCAGATCCCCACATTTGCTCCATTCACCAGCCACAGTGCATACAGATATTGTCACCTGAACTAGAACCCTGGCAAAAGAATTATATCATTTATCAGAGTGAAGAAGACAAAAAACTCCCTTTCTTTCCTGCATTACCACTTCTGAGTTTAATTTTAGCTCGAGCAGTTCCCTGGTGATATGAGTAAGGTGCTTTAACACCTCAGAGAATACTGAATTCAACCTTAAGTCCCAGCCTCACCCTTCTGACATGTCTCCTGCATCTTGCTGTGTGTCGTGTTCTTGTTGGTCCATGTCCCACACCACAGCATCTGTGTGTTTCTCTGCCTTAATGCCACCACATGCCAGTTTACACAGAAGGGCTTGCTTAGGTTCTAGCTAGTTATGTACTGCACAAACACAAATTAGCAGCTTACAAAAATTACTCTGCAGTCTTCAGTAGCTGAGAATGTAAAAATAGTCCTTTTATTCTCTCCAGTACTGGTAGGTGCTTAGGGGAGAGTGAAGAAGAACAGAGCAAATATGCAGGGATGTACCCCAGCACTCCTCCAGCTTCCAGAGCTCTGGGACTTTGGGAATTAACTTCAGCAGCTACAAGTCTTATCAACCCATTAAACTCAGAGGGGTTTTGTTTCATGACTTTGAGCCTGTGCAAACCTTTTGGCATGCACAACATCCCTCAGCAGCAAGCTCCACAGCTCAGACACACACTATGTGAGCACATTTTTTGGCTTGTTAGTTTTGGTTTGAACCTACTTCTAGTTCCTTTTGATGCCTCTCTTTCCCAGACCAGAAAAGGCAAAGATCACTTGGACCCTGCCTGTTCTCTCAATGTCATGCATCATTTTATAGATATTTAACTATATTCCTCATCAGGAGTTTTTCAGACTGTAGTCATTAGGTCTGTAGCCACTTCTCATGGGGAA
>NW_008588746.1:0-7719 GCF_000691845.1 Merops nubicus
AGCCCTGGCCCGGCACAACCGGGACACTCAGTAATCCACTCCTGTAAAAACCAGGTCCCAACACACAAAGCTCAGGCTGCTCTTTTGCCTCTGTAGACTAAAGCAGGGTTCTATGTCCTGAATATCATGAATATCATACGTGTCAAGAAAAAACCTGAATCCTGGGGCTATAGCCGTACTTCACCTTGCTTCTAGAGAGAGAGCTCATACAGAGTGCTTAAACCCTCATCCCTCTGCTTCCTTGTTCACTGAGTTCTGGGTAGATTTAGGTCTTCTTCTCTCTGTCCCAGTGCTAGTTTTCAAGTCAGCTATGAAAATTTATGGTTCTCTTCTCAAAAGATTTTTTTGCCATAGACCTCAGCAGATGTATATGAAAAAATCATGGCTCTGCTACAGCGAAAAGAATCAGTTCACTTTCCAGATTAACAGTGAGAAAGATATAGAATCATAGATAATCTATGAATCCTTTAGGTTGGAAGGGACCTTCAAGATCATCAAGTCCAACCATTGAGCCATTAGGGCTCTAAAGTCCTCTGCTAAAACAGATCAGAATCTGTCAGGGCTGGAAGGGACCACAAGGATCACCCAGTTCCAACCCCTCTGCCATGAGCAGGGACACCTCCCACTAGATCAGGCTGCCCAGAGCCTCATCCAGCCTGGCCTTAAAGACCCCCAGGGATGGGGCTTCAACCACCTCCCTGGGCAACCCATTCCAGACATGTGTCTGCAAAGAGCAAAACCTGAAGGCTCTTTTCCCTCCCTAAATGGCTGTCTGATTAAGCAGCTTACCCCCTGTTAAAGCTGACACAGCACCAAAGATGTTGTGTGCAACATAAGGCTCCTGGATTCTGCAAGCAGCCGAAACATGACGTTCCCATTGAAATCATGAGCTGTCCTGCACCTCTCAGCACTGCCTGGGTGACTGGATCACATATGTATTTTCTCGTGTCAAGAAAAATGCTCTTACAAAGGCCTCACGAAATTGAAGCCTGCATTTTACTTTCTGAGTAAAAGCCATAATGTTTTCTCACCTAAAATTTCTGCTCCTCCACCAAATACCTGCTTTGCTGACAGCCCTACACCTCCTGCCCACAGCAGGAACTGTGCTCTCACGCATCCTCCACAGCTGCCTCAGTGGCATTCACATGGCAATTTGGTGATCGTGAGGGAATCACCTCCAAAAAATTTACAGGAAAGATGGGTTTGAATTGTCAAAAGATAACCTCTTCACAGGTATAAAGCTAATTGACTTCTGAGAAATTTGTCTGGCTTAAGATTGCTTCTCTGTTTTCTGTTTCACAGATAGGGATGATGTTCACTGTTTAAGATAAATAAATCACTGTTTCACACAGTGATGCACCAGTACTCTGGTGGATTGTGTCCCCCAAAAGAGTGACTTTGCTTTTCTGTGCCAAGCTGATGTGGTATAAGCTGGTATGGTGTGACCTCATTCATCTAGTCACCCTCCAATTTCAAACACTGCCCAGCTAACAGTGTCTGAGCAGCAGGCTCTGGGGGTGAGCTTCCTGCACCACTGTTGGAAGGTCCTGGCCATAAAATGCCCATTGGTGGAAGAAGTTTGTCATTTCTCTAGGTCACTGTGTTTTCAGAAGGCCTTGCTACTTAGTCCCATTTGCATCTACATGGAAAGAGGTGGATTCTCTATCAGTTACAACTGAGGTGAACTCTGAGATCTCTGGTTACTCCCTAACTTGCAATCCTGCTTGAATCTGATGATGGTTTGACATCCCTACTTCCTGTATGGATTAAGGTTTTGGAGCTCTGACCTGTAGCCACTGAGCCAGCACCTGCAGCTCGCTGTCATGACGTACTTGTCATTGCACCTCTGTTGGTGGCTTTCGGCCCCATAAAGGGAGCTAGGAATTGTATCCCAGTTCCCAGCTGCCCGGCCACATACATCATGCTACATGGCCACTGTCATTCAGGTTCCAGGCTAAGGTTTCAGCCCTGATGTGAGGTGACCAAGAAGCCAGCATATGGTTCTTCAAGGGAGTGCAGTGCAGGTACAAAATAGGAAAAGGTATCCAGGCAGTACCCTCCTGGATCGCTTTCCCAGCAATCTCCAGGGATTTACACTGCACAGTCTGTGTAAAAGTACTTCCTTTTTTTATGTTGTGCACTTCCCGTCTTTCAATTTGCTGAATATTCCCTATTTGTATTACAAAGAAGAAGAAGCACCATAACCTTCTGATCTCTCTTCTCCAGATCATTTCTTACTTTCCATGCTTGCCCTCAGGTCCCCTCCCAGTTTTCTGCTTCTTAAAGAATACAGTCCCACCCCTTCAAATCTTTCTTTGATTGTAAAGGTTTCTTATTTGTTATTATCTATGAAATTCCTCCAAACCCTTATGATACTTTTTTTCTGAAATCTTTTGACCAGTAAATACACAATATTATACCTGAATCTGTCCAGTTCTTGGTCATTTGAAGTGGTCTTAATTTTTTTTTTAGATTTTTTTTTTTTCTTTTAACTTGCAGCCCTTTCTTTAAGTTTCCTAATATTTTGTAAGCATTTCTGATTGGCTGTTGAGCAGCAATCTTCACTGAGCTATGCATTGCCACCTGGGTCACTCTACAAAATTGAGGTAGTTAATTTAGACCCCTTAAGGTGCTCGAAAATGCTCTCATTACTCCTCCAGTGTGTATGGCTTTACATTTTCTGAGACTGAATTTCATTTCTGTTCATCTAACTAGTAAACGTCTCTGAAGATAAACAGAAAAGTATTCCAAAAGTGCAGTTTTCTGGGAAAAATATGGCCTTACATTAGCCGTTTCATGAGGAACTTACAATTAACCTGTTTAGTGAGGAAAACATCCTAAGGAAGACAAAGCTGTGCAGACTTCACTTGAGGAGCAGGCTGAGGTGAAATGGTGAGGACCTTCTAGTGTAGACACTTAGATTTCATATGCAAGCAATATAATTAGGCAGTGCCCTTTGTGGTGGGGAAGACAAAATTGCCAGGATTAATGAATGATGCCTTTCATTTGCAGAACAGGGGCTTGTTAGCTGCTGTAACGCCCTGATCTTACGGGTATTTTTAATGTAACGCATCAGATGGAGCAGTGGTTCTGGCTTCCTTCTGTAAATGTCTGTAGTTTTGAGCCAAATAATAAATTCAGGCTTTGTCCTAGCTGTGTAGAGAAAATTTTGGTGCAGGAATAATCCTGGCGAGGGATATTCAGACAGCACATGGATTCAGTTTTTCATGTGGATTTATTAACACAGCTTTTCCTGAAAGCCAGAAAAAAAGTATCAGATAGACATTTTGGGCTTTCTGGCAGTCTTGTGTGGTTCACTCCAGTCTGGGAACACCCACTCCTCCCTGCTGTCGAGACCAAAGAGGTCACTGGGATGTTTCAGTGCACTTTAATGACGTTCTACAGGGATGACAATCCACCATGCACAGCCTGAAGTTGCTCCCCTTCCAGCAAGTTAACTAATTATCCAGAAAAGCACTAAAATAATCAGTAAATTACAACTATGCATATTTTTTTAATCTGCTTTGTGGCACTACAGGACGTTACATCACCAAGGCATGGTGTCACTTGTGCCATTAAAGCAGTGATAGTTAGGATGTGAGTGTTAAGGCTCACACTGACTCTGGTCACCACAATCTTTTCACTTCATATATCCCCCTCTTTAGCTAGAAAACTGGGGGGGACAACTTGTAGCTCCCATCTCCTTCCTTTTTATGAGGGGGTGGGGGGTAAGGGGGTGGAAGCAGTTAGGGAGGTGGAGCTATTTTCACAGTAAGCCATCCCATCCCCAGCACAAATATTGGGCATACCCCTCTGAGCATCCCAAATATTGCTCATACTCTCTGCCCAATAATCCTACTGCAAGGAGAGGTAAAGGGGCAACACGCTCCGATGCTGACAGCCCCATGTTGGGGTACCCTCGTGCCATGGCCACCTTTGCTACCCGCTGCCCCGCCACAATGCTCTTGTACCTTCCGCACCTGCCTCTGCTTTCATGGAATCATAGAGTCCTTTAGATTGGAAGAGACCTTTAAGATTGCCAAGTCCAACCGTTACCGAAAAGCTGGTTTAGAGCCTTACAGATTGAGCAATGTTGATCTATTTCTTAGCTGCCCCTGTAATATCTAGTTGCTGTAGTTACCTCATGTATCTAAGGCAACCAGATGTTACAGACGAAGGAACTGAAATAGCACCAATAAGTGCAAAAATTAAGTGCTTACAAGTGCTTTGACTACTTCGCACAAGTTAAATCACTCGGGGCCGTTTCCCTTTTGGGTCTGTGGTTCACCACCTCCTGTGATCAAACCTGCTGGCCTGTTCCCACCTTTGTCCCCCATCTGTCGACATCCCAGCATCTGGGGTGGGAGGGAATAATTCCCTGCTCCCTTTCCCCTGCAGTGATTGCTGTGGGACTGCTTGACCCACCAGATGTACTTCTGGTACCAAAACATACTGAGGATGCAGCAGTAGGGAGCAAGGGTTTACAGTTTGTGGAGAGCCAGAAGCAATGACCTGATTTTGTTCATCTTGGGGAAAATCCATTCACAGGATGAGAAGAATTTACCCCATTCTCTGCTTTTGTGGAGTAAGAAAAGGCTTACAAGTCAGTCATGTGCTTTCCCCTTTCTAAGTACTGCCCCATGGAGAACTTGATGACTTCTAAGAGGAAACAATATTGCCATTTTCAGTGCTAAATTCCTCAAACTCAAAATAAGAGGCAGCTAATCCCTGTTCCCACTTAATTAAGGATGGCACTGAGATGGAAAATAGAAAAGGAAATGTTTCTTATGTTTCATTATTTTCCTTTGTTAAAATGGCAGCTGGTCCAAGTTGTCCAAAAAGTTGGAAGACCAAGATGAGTCTCTCCACATGGGCAGTACAGCAGACAGGAGGCATGGGAAATGTGGGAAGCAGAAACTGCTGCAAGAAATAAGACTGACAGTGACTACACATGTCCCAAAATAACTGTTGTAGGATAGCTACTCTGGGTAATATTTACAAGCTGTAGGCCAGTCCCAAAGGGAACTTATTTCCCAGGTGTTATAGCCGTGTGCAGGTCAAATGACTTTTAAAAGTCAGCGTGCAGTCATGGTCATGTCTCCACTCCATACCTTTCTGTGAAGCCATGTGACGGATGGAGAGCCACCTGCATGCATAGCAGAGGAACGTGCAGGAGCTGTGTCACCAGACTACAGTCAGAGGTATCCTCAGAAACCCTCAAAGGGCTTTTGGACCATGCAGACCTGTACAGGTGGCTTTGCTTCTGCTCCCAAGCATCACATACAGGCAGGGCTGTTGCTTAGCTGAGGCCAGCTGTGCCTGGCCAGAGGTACCTGGAGGAGGGGGGTGCCTGTTGTGCCTCATGGGAACCCCAAAACAGTGAGACTCTCTTGAAGAGTGGGAGCAGGTTGGGTGATTTCATTAGCTCTGAGCTTTGACAGCTTCTTGTGTGCCTAAATTAGTTTTGTTTTAAACAAGGAGAATAAAAATAATCCAGGCTGGAAAAGGAATAGATGAGCCATGTAAGGTTTTGGATTTAAAAAGAAAATAAAAAATTGTAATGGAAAAGGAAGGGTTAAACAGGTGGAAAACTGCTAAGCTAACCTTGGGTGTATTACAGGGAAAAGTAAACTTAATTCTGTAAGGTGCTGCCTTTGTTCCCTCATGAGTTTCATCTTACAGCTGTTGTCTTTTCACTCATTTTTTAAAGGCTTCGATTTCCACGTGATGGCCCGGGGAGGGCTCCTGAGCAATTTATTTCACATGGTAAAAGCACCTTCCTCTCAAAGCTGTAAAAGACAAATGAGACCTAACACCCTTTTAAGGCACCTTGCTCAGGCTCAAAGGAAGCAGGTGTTTAGTGTTACTTTAATTTAAAATCCATAATTAGTGTAACTTGATTCCTGGGCCTCTTCCAGTTAAATTCATTATACTCCTCCAAATGAGACACCCCTGCTGACTCTGTGACTGCTGCAGCCACCCCAGCCTTTTCTGATGCTGCTCAGGGTGAAGGAAATGAGGTGCCAGGGAGCTGCCACATAGGTTTCTGTATGGTGTGTGTAATTGTGGTGTGGCTCGTGCTGTCTGCACTCCAGCTGCTTCTTGGCCATTAAGGTGATGTTGGTGGCCCACAGGTCACCATAAGAGAGAGCTGCCTTTAGCTCCTCCTGTTGTTTGGTTAACTCCAAGATCTGAGATCATCAGAAGCTGCTTAATGAGGTTTCTGCCACATGCGTTCCTTGCACTTTTGCTGGTGGATCCCCTCTGAACTGCATGGGTTTGGTGGAGCATTTTTCAATTCATGCTCTAGCTGGTGTGACTGCTGACGGAGCTTCTCCTGCCAGAATGGGAGCTACAGCTCTCAGCACAGAGGAGGTATTGCAAGCACCTCCTATTTTGCCTGTTGCAGGGAAATAAAACACCAGGATGAGCACTGGTTGGACTGTTCTCACCAATGTCAAGAGGAATTGCTTTGCTTTGCCCTCTTAGAAGCAAACTGATATCCCTGGGAAGTATTTTATGTTAGAGGTGTCGTGAAGCACGTTGGCTCAGCCAGTGCTGAGGGCAGGGAACAGGATGCAAACAAACCATACCTGGACTAGCTGTTGATAACCACACCGCTTCTGAAGAGACTGTGAATGAAGAACACTAACAGCAAAGAGTATTTTGCACCCTGTGTGTGTGTTACCTCTATGGAAAGCTGGGAGGAATTACTGTGGGGGCTCTGGAGAAGCAGTACCTGCCGGGACACTGGCTGTGCTGTGGTACAAGCTCACAGCCCAGTTATGCAGCCATTCGGTATGGGTCAAACACACCACTGGCTCTGCTGGGCTGTGGCTAAACATGATCTGCCCGACTGAACCCCTGCTTTGTACAGCTGCTGTTTGGCAGAATGTATCTAGGGCATGAGCAGAACCAGAAGCAAATAAGAGGGGAGATGAGGGGAGAAAAAAACTGTGTGCTTTAGTCAGGATTTGAACTTAGCTGAGTACTCGATCAGAAAGACAGAAAAATGTCATTGTGCAGAACTGGCTTCAGAGCTCACCCTCTTCCCAGGAGAAAGCTGTAACACCAAAGTGAGGAGCTGAAGGCCTGGAAGACTGCTGTGGTGTGAGGTTGTGGAACAGGCTGGGTGGTCTGCAGCCTGGCACAGAGCAGACAGCATGGAGCACCATAACTTACTGGCTGCTTCCTGAACTCGGTAGGATATATGTTAGGCCTGTGTGAGCAATTAGTACTGATTAGCAGTTCCCTCTGCTGGCTGAGCTAATGAAATTACTCCTTGGGCTTCACAGTGTATTTCTGACAATGTGAGGGTGTAGTAGCTTGAACAACTTGGTACCTCTGCATGTTGGTTAACAAGGGTGGCTACCTAACGCAGTGAAACAGGGAACCCGTGCAACACATCTTAAAAGTGATTCACTCTGCTGCCCTCAAACTTGCAGATTCTGTTGAGTTGGTTGCTGCGCCATTTTGTAGGGGGTTTTTTGTTTATATGTAGTTTGTTATGGGGCTTTGCGTAAGGACATAAGTCCACCAATTACTTAAATTTTATAACATTTAAAAATATTATTTTAAGAGACTCTGCATTTTTAAAATGGAAAAAAATACTCTTTTCTTCAAGGAAAAATAAAGCAAATCATTAACTTGTCTTAGACAAAATGAAGTTGACTTACCAGATGAGTTACTCAGTTACCCAGAGAGTTGTGGTCAATGGCT
>NW_008588747.1:0-5389 GCF_000691845.1 Merops nubicus
CTGCCCGCGGGGCTGCCGGCCAGCACAGCAACTAAACCGGGACCCCAGCAGTCATTTTGGGGCTTTTTTCGGTCTTATATTCCTATAAGGATGTGTTTCCATCAAAGAAGTCCAGGATTATTAGAATTTTCCACGGCAACATGCAATTATAAATGCAAATGTAAAACTGGAAAAGGGGGAAGCCTTTATTTCTCATAATTAGATGACAAAAGAGTATAACATTGCAATTTTCCATAGACTTTGAAACTGGAAAAATCATACTCTCCTCTCACATCTTTTTTTTTTTTTTTTTTTTTTTTTTTTTTTGGGGCTTTTTTTTTTAAAAAAAAATTTTCCTTCTTCAAAGAAAGCTTTACACTGGAGACTGTGGAAGAAAATTTTTTCAAATTTCATTTTTATTTTGAGTGGTGAGATTGACATTTCACCAGACCGGTGGCTACATCTCACTAGCTGCTGCTGTTTTGGGCAGGCATTTGCTATCCAAAAGGATGAGTAAAAGATCAGTGTGATCATCAATCCGGGAGCCACATTTTAAATCAGGAGCTGTTCTGCCTGTGACCTTCCATTTGTATTTACAGCACCGGAGCTGATCACACGTTCATTAGATATTTCTTCAAATGCCTGCTGCATATAGAGTAAGTGGACTAATTCGGTTTAGTTTTGAAAAAGACAAGTCCTAGCATGTGTATAGTTGGCTAAGCGTAAAACATTGAGCAGCACATTGTATAAAGAACACCTGTTAGCATCTTTTTTTTTTAACTTGTCCATCACTATTTATCTTCTTCACTTAGGAAAAAGAGCTTTAGAGCAACACAAAACAGACAAATAACAGCCTCAGTGCCACATTACTCCTACCTCAGGAAAAGAAAAGAGTGTGAATTATAGAATATACTAATTCAATCTACTTTTCACATAAGAGGAAAAAAGAAAACAAAACAAAACACAACACAACAAAACAAAAAAACACTATAAAGGCACTGGCCCAATGCTAGCCCAAATTTCCACATGTAAACAGCAACATGTGGGGACTCCACTTTCGGACGGTACACTTACGGCTCTCTTAAACAGATCTTGTTTTCACAGTAACGAGTCTTTTCAGGCAATGGCAATGTCTTAGGACTGGTTACCAAAGATGAAAACAAAAATTAGTAGTAACTCCTCTAACTTGTCTATATACCACCCAATCAGATTTTTTTCCCCCCCCAGTTATTCATACAGCCTTCTTTCAAGGTCCCTTTAAAAATAAATTTCTTTAACGATGCCTGCAACCTCTCATCCCACCCTCTAAGGATTTTTTGCTAATTTGATGAAGACCACACACATAAAATCAAATGCTTTTGTCATTTGTTTCTCATTGTACCCACTTTGTAAAAGAAAGCATCGCCTGCGTTGTCTGATCATAAACATCGGAGTTTGCAATCTGGCAACTTTCCAAATGTTCATTTTTCAGGGTAGCATTTTAGATAATTGTTGAGCTGCACAGTAGCTATCAATTATATGACTCGCTGGAAGCAGTAGCACACTTTTCTGTGTCCTAATATACCTTACAGTCTATGATTGGACTGGCTTTCAATGTTTTTGTGGTTTTAGTCCTCACCAACTCAAGTAAAGAAGGATTTCATCCTGTGGTTGTATCATTTGTAAGAGTATCCAGAATATCCACAAATCCTCTTGAAAGTGGTATTAAAAGCCACGTCAGTTGTGATACATCTTCAAGTGTTAGTAAGCCTTATTCCAATGGCATCTAGAAATATTGTACAGTACATACTTCCAGCCACACGAGTACGGCTTGTGATCTCAGTTCTCCAGCTAAGCAGCGTTTACTCTAGTAACTACTTCCAGCAGAAGCAAACGAAGGAGCATCACCCATTTAGGTGCCTGAGGCCAAATCCCCCAGGGATATGACATCCATTTGCCACCTAACCTCTAGATGCCTGGGTCCTGACATAAAATCCTCGCTACTCAGCTAGGCACCCCAGCTTCCTGTGCACTGAAAGAGGCTCAGGTTGGGGATGGGATGGGATGGGATGGGATGGGATGGGATGGGATGGGATGGGATGGGATTCCTTGCAGCCAGCCTGCCCAGTCAGCTAGTCACCTGTCCTGAGAAGGTACGTCTGAGACACCGGCTGCACCTGACTCGAGAAATCCCGTATGCATTTGCACCATGCCAAAACAGGCTGCCCTGGCACATGCTGGCCTACTTAACTGTATCACATAAACGCTGAACCACTGTATTCCTGTCTCCTGTCCTTCAGTGGTGTCAGTATAAGGCAACCTGACCACATGGACTCCTCCAACACCCTCCTGACCTGACTGAACAAGGGTTCAGCTGCTGTCAGGCAAACAACGCCCTTGTTGCCAAAGAAGGAGCTCTCTTCATGGTCATTTGTACCTGCTGTCTTCAGAGGGTCAGACATTGTCTGCAGGCCCCTCAAATACTTATTTGTCTCCCCTTTCTCTTTTTTCGTTCCTGATCTTGAGCTCCTACAATGCCTAGGATGCCTCAGTAGCCTTAAGACTAGACCATAGTCTAGCCTAGACCTTAGGATGTAGTTCATCCGAAAAGGAAAGTGGCTGTTTTCTTTGTGATGATGGTGCCTCTTCCCTAAGCTCTTCTCTCACTCTCTGTAATGCCCCTTATGTCCCTGTGAAATCTCCCTGTTGGTGCCCCATTGCCCAGGCAGTGGTTTGCTGGAGAGATCAGAAGTGCTGGTGTGGGGAATTCAAAATGACGAACCCCCAAGAGAGCTTAGCCATGGCAGACACTCAGGCAGATTCAACCAGAAAAGTATAAGGCAATGAAATATGTGCTCAGTTATGGTCTCAGACAATAAGGACCTCAAAAGTCTGTGGGCATCACAATACGAAGCTAAACAGATGTCTCACAATTTCAGAGAAATAACTTCAGATGCACTTAGAGCCAGTATATCATCTCAGCAAAATAACTATCAGGACAGTTACCTTTAGGTAAAGGAGTCACCTTTAAATAGACATCTTGAGCAGCAGAAATGTAAGGGGCTGTTGCCTCTTGAAAGATGACAATCTAAGATAATATAAACCAATCCATAGATACCGATATTAATACAGTTATGTGTGCACTTCCTAAGAAATAGTTTGAAAGAATTAACAAATTTTAACACCATCCTAACTAAAATTTCTCACATTTCTTCCCAAATCCTCACAATTGACTGATTTTGAGACAATCCCTATTACTGTGTTGGGATCTATCTCTGCCAAGTAAATAGGGAAAAGATGAGATTTCACCCTAGGATGGAAAAAAGTCTTTAAAAACCCATTAAACTAATCTGAATGAATTAAATGGAGAAGTTGTTTTCATATTAATAACTGAGCTGATGAAAGCTTTATGAAGCTCAAAGAATTGATATGACATTAGAGTAGCAACAGCATTAGGAGACGCAGCTCCACATGTGACTCCAGGAATTGTAATAAAGTCAGTATCATGTTTAGTCTTGAGGTTTTTTTTCAGGGCTTTTTAGTGATCTTACTCACAACAGACTGTGAATAAAATTGCATGTTTGTAAAATGTTTGTATTCATTTACTGTGGTTTCTTAATTCTGTAAAATGAATTGTTCTCCAGAGTTGATCCAACTTCCATGGGTAAAGCACAGAGGTGAAGTCCCGCTAGCTAGGAAGCCTCCTGCTCTCTGAAGATCCACTTGCTCCATGAAACACATTGATTTTCATATCCTCAGTCTGTACTTGAGCACCTCATTTTTTGACCCAGGTGGATCTGTACCAGCAGCCTGGTAGGCAGAAAGGTTATTAGGAGTGCTGAAGGGAAAGCTAGCCTGCAGATCAGATTTGTTATTTGCTTGGGTATTAATGCCGGAAGCATACTGGGGATCAAATAAACAGTAACAGACCTGAGTCTATTATTCTGTGTAAAAATGGTCACATCCAGAAAAGATGACACTTAAACTAAGAACAAGCTTCAAGTCTTTGCTTCCAGTGTTTGCTGATGGATATGCCATAGGAGCAGAGAGAGATGAAAGGAGATGAAGCTTGCCAGAGGCTCTCCTCCCCTGAATGCTTCCCACCTCTTTCCTCTGCCTGCGCTTTCAAAGCCTGATTGCACAAAGTCAACGAAAGCTTTTTTGCCTTCTGCAAAAGGATAAGGATTAAGTGGGAGATTGGTGGTAGTGAGCTTATTCAGTCACACTCACCCCACCTGATACAGAGCCCTGACTGACATCTGAACAAATTGCTATTGCTCAGTAGGACTGGGATATTAAAATCTCTACTGTAGGGCTTCTCTCCTTCACTTTGTGCAAGAAGCTCTCCTTTTCACTGGATGGTGCCTTGTTTTGTGATGCTCAGTGAATATGGGAAAAGCAATTAATTTGGAGGATCCTAAATAGGGACATTTTACATAGGAAACAAGAGGCACTTCTCCTCCGCAAGAAATAAATGTGTCTATTTAAATGTCATTCCTACCTTGGATAATGAGATAAAGGTGTGACACAACGGGAAGGACACATTATAGAACTCCTGCATGATACTTGATGCCAGTGTACTGCATCAACATCTAAAAATGATTAGACGCTGATCTTCAGTAAAGATACGATTGTTTCCAGTGTTCCACTTCAAACACAGAAATGTACTAAAAGGAAACTCTGAGCATCAGTAATGAGATTTATTACTCTAGAGGTGAACTTGGGGCACTTTAGGAAAACTGAGAAAGCATGAGCAGAGATGGCCTCAAAAACCTGGCAGACAAGTGACACAGTTTGGGTCTTTAAGCCTGTTTTTGATCAGATATTTTTTGTAAAGGATTTTAATGGCAATGAAAACTGCTTTCTACTATCATCACTGCCTCTGAGAGGCCATGAATTTTCCCATGAGCATATGGTCAAAATACAGTCAGGAATATCTTGCTCTTCCTTAAGCCAACTTTTTAACCCCCACTGAAACAGCTAAGTCGTAAGCACCTTCTGATTTGTTTTCCTGACCAAGATGTAACACCCCTCCACTGTATCTTTAAAATAAATCCTGCTTTTGTTTTCATTCCCTGTTACTTTTAAGCAAACAAACCAAACCAACACCTTCCCTGCACTAGGCTCTTAAGAGAGTAATTTCAGAGGACCAGGCAGGGAGACCAGTAACAGGGTTCCTTCCCCCCATCCCAGAACTCAGGAATTTAGCAGCATTTAGCTCAAAAGAGGCATATCTAATCCCAGGTGAGGCATCCCTGCCAGAGCTAGGATAGCCACAGACACCAGCAGCTCAGTAGCCTGAGCGCAAAATTCCCCAGGTCACCCCCGGTGCCCCCGTCCTGCTGCCCAAGGAGGCTGGAGCGAGGAGCTGCCCGGCGGAGGCCGCAGGCATCCCGGGCTCCCTGAGGAGCCCCTACTCGCACTGACACAG
>NW_008588748.1:0-30278 GCF_000691845.1 Merops nubicus
GACAGATCCTGGCGGGAGGCAGCGCTGCGACCACGTAGGGCTCGGCTGAAGGCGTCCCTCAGGATCCAGGGCAGGCGGTGACCCATACGTGACTTTATATGGCAACTTGCGTCTGTGTTTCAGTGGTGGCTTCTACGAAACCGAGATCCATCTTGTGTCACTGTAGCTTTGAGCAGGTAGGAAAAGAAATCAGGGCATAATGGCCTGTCAGAAGCCTCCTCTACCGAGTTAGCAGCAGCCTGGTAACCGATATAGAGTCACTGAGCACTGACAGCCTGTTAACAGTGCTCACTGGGAGCGACTAACCGCACTAACATACCTAGCAGCCTCAGTGTCCAATGAATTTCAGGCCTTCAAGAGTACCCTAGGTAAATAGAGGAACTGAAGGATTTAGCTGGCCCATGGATTTCACAAGAGTTTCACTGAAGCACGGAGACATGCACAGCACATCCCAAAGCCCTTCGTACTTTCCTAACTCCCTTGTGAGGAAGCGCAGCTCAGCTGCAAGTGGAAAAGACACTCAGAGATCAGGTGCCTCGGTTAAAGGTCACAAAACTGTTCTATGGTGGAGCTCAGGATGCACCCTGATCTGCCAGCCCCAGGCTGCCATGTCAACTTTACCAAACCACACAGGTTGGGGCTTTTTTAAAAGCTCATGCCAGTAGTCACAATTCTTTCCAGACAATAACATAAGCAGTTATGCAGTTCACCAAGACTCGCCAAAAGATACACTTGTTCTGGAAAGTAATTGTTCATCTCAGGGCACATTTATTTTACTTTTTAAAAAGCATGTTAGTACAGCTTGGATTTTATTTTTTTTTTCCCAAAGCAAAGCTGGGTTTGTTTAGTTTTACAGCAGAAAGAGTTTAGAAAACAGGTTCTCCTCCCCCTCTATTCTGCATTGGTGAGACCGCATCTGGAATATTGTGTCCAGTTCTGGGCCCCTCTGTTCAAGAAGGACAGGGAACTGCTGGAGAGAGTCCAGCGTAGGGCTACAAAGATGATTAAGGGAGTGGAGCATCTCCCTTATGAGGAAAGGCTGAGGAAGCTGGGTCTCTTTAGCCTGGAGAAAAGGAGACTGAGGGGTGACCTCATCAATGTTTACAAATATGTAAAGGGTGAGTGTCAGGAAGATGGAATTAAGCTTTTTTCAGTGATGACCTATGATAGGACAAGGGGTAATGGGTGCAAATTGGAGCATAGGAGGTTCAAGGTGAATATCAGGAAAAATTTTTTTACTGTGAGGGTGACGGAGCACTGGAACAGGCTGCCCAGAGAGGTTGTGGAGTCTCCTTCACTGGAGTCATTCAAAACCCGCCTGGACGCCTTCCTGTGTGATGTACTCTAGGTGACCCTGCTCTGGCAGGGGGGTTGGACTAGATGATCTTTCGAGGTCCCTTCCAACCTCTATGATTCTATGATTCTATGATTCTATGATTCTATGATTCTATGATTCTATGATTCTATGATTCTATGAATAGATACACACCTACCATCTCTTCAGAAATGAGACTGAGGTTCCACAGCATGCAGGGATGGAGTTTGTTAGTTTTTTTCATCTGTTGTCACCTTCTCTTTTTAAGTGAGGCTGAAGTGAGCTGACGAGTATATGGAGTCCCATTAAAGCATCTCATCTTTCCTGATAACAGCACTAGCAGGCTATGGATGAAGTCAGTAAAAGCAGGCCCAGTGATTAGAAAGTCCGAAGACCTCTCACAAACCTTTGTAACAAACCCTGCATTGAGGACTGAAAATGGAGTGGTTTACACTGCTGTTTTCTCAGGTATGTTCTGTACTGCACCCTTCATCAGTGATTTACCTGTTCGTTTGGGTTCCTATTCCAGAATGCTACTACAGGAGGAGGAATCGGAATATATTATAAAACAAAACAAAACGCAACCCAAACCAAAAAAGCTATAGAGACTTAGGAAGAGAGATTTGGGTAGAGCTTGTACACAGCACATTAAATGAGAATCATTAACAGGCAAAGAAAGGAGGAAGGGTTAGTGGGGAGGACAAAGGTTATAGTGATATACACAGAGAAGCAGTCAAGAAAACTGTATTCTTTGGGAAGGTATATTTTTTTATAAAATGTTTTTGGAGGGTATTCAAACTAGGAAAAGGATTTGACTAGTTTGGAGCTGTTTAGGTACAACCAAAAAGTGATCCAGCAGGGAAAAGGCAAAGAATGAGTCAATACCAGTTGTATGCAGAACTACGTATTTTATGGGTGTTCTTGGACATCTGATGGTACTACCCAAAGATATCTCAGTGATATATGAGTGATGTAACTGGCACATCAGTCACTGCCACCTCATCTACATTAATCCCAGAAGAGTTTTTGTTTTGGTAAGGGATGTTTTTAATATTCGTACCGGGAGGAAGAAAACAGATGGACTGTTTAAGAGGGGAGAACAGTCACGTAGGACAGGAAAAAGAACTTCAGTCTGATGTGCAATTAATTGGGGGCACTGTCAGCTATTCTTAAAATGTACAGGGAGAGGGAGGATTTCCTGCTCATATGGAGGAAGCAACACTTGAAAACAGAAACATAAACTTCATCCTCTCAAATATATAGGGAAAACAAAAAGAGTGGCATACTGTTTGGGAGAGTACAAGGCTGAACTGTATAGTCACTGTAAACAAAATGAGAAAAAAATTGATGGATGAACACTTTATGCAGTGTTTTCACTGCCTCTGGTGACTTTAACACAGAACTAGAAACTGAAGCCACAGTTCAATGTAGATACATATTTTCAGTATAGTGCTACAAAACCATCAGTCTTGTTTTGTCTGAAGAGGCAAAATGTAAAAAAGCTAACAAAATTTCTATGTGACACATTAACGTTTCCCTAAAATACTTGGATTCCTAACCTTGTATGGCTCCATACACATATTTCATAAATTACTAAACAACTCACGTTTTGTTCTCCAAAGATAAAAAGGCAGCCAAGCACAAAGTACACGTCCAGCCCTGAGTTCCCCTTACTTCCAACTCTGAGGCTCTTCTACTACATTTCCTTTTTTTTTTTTTAATGCCTCCCCATTTTGTTTTCAGCACAGCTCACAGTTGGATGTAGACAAAATCAGGTGTTATCCCCATGACACAGATAAACTGAAGCGGGAAAGACACCCGTCCCTACCTCATCTTTTGGAGTGCAAAAATACTCACTGGTAAGGCAGCCCAGGGGTCAGGAGCTTCAAACTGGTTTGGACAGATGTCTGAAGGCTGCATAGCCTGATGACCTTCCCGGCTAATCCCAAGTATTTCCTTCTCTTTATGTCTTCCTACAGTCTGCTTCTTCTCTCCTCTGGTTCTCCCATTTCCTCTCCCTCTCGGAGGCACCCTCTATCACCAGGCATCAGCTGTAGGGTCAGATTCCGCTCCTGCAGTGACAGAATGAGATTATTTCCTCCTCCATCTCCTCTTCCTCTTCCCTCACTGCTGCCAACTCCTACAGCAGTCCGTGTTTTTTCTTAAAGCTTCAGGTGCAGGAATTATGTGGTTATACAGGAATTTCATCTTCCACTGAGAATAAAATGTCCCTAGCTACTGAAAAATCAGCACAACAAAGAAGGAACCACCTTTGGATGTAGGGCAAAGGTTGCTTCGATTTCTGAATGCTTGAACTTGAGGATATGGTTCCTGTCCTGGCTCCTCTTACAGGCAGCTGCACTCAGTGCCAGCTGTAGTTAATGGTGAGCAGCCACCCAGGCAGAGCACCCAGCCGTCACAGTGGGAGGAAAGAATCAGTCCAAATTACATTTTTTTCTGAGCTGCTTGGGGCAGGAACACCCATGCCCAGGGCAGAGACACGAGTAAAGGAAAATGCAGGCTATGACAGCTCTGGATCCCTTGTGCTCCATGCTGTAGAAATAGCAGAGCTCAGATAGTCCCTCTTTTCAGCAAAATGACCTGTATAAATAGGACCTTGTGGCAGTAGTATCAATTAATACTCTGATCTTTAGACCTTTTTCAATGCTGCATACTTTGGAGCTATCACTGTTCCTGTCCAGTGGACAGAAATACTGATAACTGGATGGGGGGATGATTCATAGTTATTAAAAGCCCAGAGGTGGTGGGAGGAGAGACATCTCTGCCTTAACTCACACCGAGCAGTCACCTCTCACCTATGTTTACTGAACGGTTTGCCAGATGGAAACAACTGCGGCAGAAATAAGGCCTCAGCTTTCTAGTATGGATTAGGTTGATTTCAGAAGAAAAGTGAGCTAAAGGGTAATTTCTGCAGAGGATAGTTACAAAATAGATCTCATGCAAGTGTTAGGTTGTTTACACAGAGTTAATGGAAACAGCAGCTCAAAACACTATGTAAAGATGAGACAAGTAAGCGAAGTAACATTTGGGTTGTTTTACAAAATCAAAGGTAGCAGGAAAGACCAAGAGAAAATTCAGTCGTGGTTTAGGAGTATGCAGCAATATACCGTAAGCTCCTTTCAGTCCAATGCTAGCATGTTTTCCCCTGCAAAAAAATCTAGACTAAAGGGGCAAAGACTAAAAGAAAATGACTGTGAACTAAATAGCTGAGCTACTAAGTAGGGCTATTGAAGAGAATGTTCAAATATGAACATTACTTGAGAGTTTAGTCCCCTGCATGCTTACTTCACATTAACCGGTAAAGGAAACTGAAAAGTTTTAAGTATCTGCAACAGGATATGGACTTTTTACTGTTAGGAAATGTGCCCAAGTCCAGCCCAGGTTAGAAATTACTTGGGCTTATTACATGATAGATAGTGACTTTTGCATTAATCACACCCATTCTAGTTCCTGCTACTCACATGTCATAGATCATCAGTAACACCTGAAGGATGAGCTGGAGGCCAAGGGCTATGCCCCCATGGGATTTATCATTTCTCACTACAAATATCTCTGGATTGGAGAGGAGGCGTGGGGTTTCCCTCTGCAGATAAGCAGGAAGCAGTGGCTCCCAGAAGAGTGAACTAGTCAGCAGCGATAAGACTATATCAACTTTAAAATATAACAGTCCAAACACTAAAGCAGGATAAAGTGGGCTGTGCAAGGAGGTTAAAAATATGCATATCATGTGCTCTTACTGGTGGTTACCAAATGGGGAGATTCTTTTTTATTAACTCTTTCAGAATGAATACTCTCTTTGCTGTTGTTTGTTGCATTAGCAAGGAGGTTTTGGTCCCAGATGTTTGTTCTCAGCCCTGTAGTTCTTCTGTAAGCTGTCTTCCCCAAATGTGGTCCTAGCTCTATGCAATGATTAATAAGAGTGTTTTCAGGCTGCTTGGCTTGCTAGTTGTTCTTGCCAGTCACCTTCCAGCTTTCTGAACATGCACATGTTCTTCTCATGATTTCTAGACACAGTGTCCCCCGGGAGCCCCCAGTTTTGCTGAGCTTTCCCTGGCTGATAGGGCATTTCATCAAGTGTGAAGACTCATGGTCTTGAAGCAGAAGATTTCCAGCTAAACTCTGAAGAAGCACTTTCCACTTGACAAATGTCTTTCATCACCCTCCCAGCTCTGGGAGGTGGTGGGAATCTACCCCTTGTCATCCAAGAGCAGCAAGAAGGAAAGTGGTCTCTTGAGTATCGCACTCCAGTGCATCTCAGTGGCCTCCAAACAGTCACCTGCATTTTTTGTTTCATTGACAATGTTGTCTCACACATTCTGGGGACGAGAAAACCACAAGTCAAGGCAGAGGCATTTCCCACCAGGGCAGAAGGGGCAGGACACTTAGACAAACAAAACCCCAGCAAACTCTTTCACCGCTTTCAAAGCAAGCAGCAAGACATTTTCAAAAAAAAAAAAATTTGACCTATTTAAGATAAATCCTGTTTACTTTCCTTGTATGAATAGAGTTGCTACTGCTAGCAGGAGTAAGTTGAGCAGAATGTGGCACTGCTTACTTCCCTCTGCATTTGAACTTTCTGCAACACATGGATTCTTCACTTACAAGTTGACAGACCTTTTCAAAAAACAAGAGCTTCCCCCCCTCCCTTCCCGCCCCCTAAAACACAAAACCCCATAGCTGATAGGCTGGCATAGTGACCAGCATGGAATAAGTAGCCCTATAACACAGTTAAGAGCATGCAGAAGGATCTGCAGGATCCATGTCATACACACACAGGAAAGAACAGGCTCTGGACCTGTGCGCGCAGTTGTCAGGCCTTGGCAATAGTGCTGCTGGTGGTGCTCGGGGCCTTCAGACAGGTTCTCTGCTGGCGTGCTCTCGAGTCCCTCCTTGTACCCAACCAGACTGATCTTGACATCTAGGAAACTGTGTTCTTGTACCTGCTACTCATTCTCTCATGGGGCTGGCCCTTAACTCAAAGATCTGTAGCTTGCCGTCTCTTTTTCCAAGCTCAGCCTTTCTGTGGTCCTCAAAAATGGAGAGAAATCCCTTTTTAATTTTGTCACCATTAAGATCCCTGATCGTGTTTAGGACTTGAGCCACTGTTGGCTCAAGAATGTGGGGATATGTCCTGAATCAGACATAACACTACAGGAAGTGGAATGGTAGCTACAGATACCTGCTCCTCACAGCTCGTCCAAACAGAGGGATTTTTTTGGTTTTGTTTTGTTTTTTTGTTTGGTTGGTTGGTTTTTTAAGGCGGTTGTCCGAAGGGGTGGATATTTGCTGTTTGTTCTTGAAATAAAAAATGAAAAAATAAATTTAAAAAATCTTTCTTATGCATAATTTTCTTGCATAATTTAGAATTTGCTTCCCTTCATCTCCACTGCGTGGAAGTGTGGGGCAGGGGCCCAGAACAGCACCTGGGAAGCTGCTGCAGTCCCACAGTTGAGATGGATGCCCACATCATCTAAGCTGCTGCTGGAGCTGGAGAGAGGAGGTAGCTGCCCAAGAGTCATCCCTCCAGGAAGGAAATGCCTAAAACAGCGTGTACTTAAGGTTACCACCTCCCAGATGGTCCTTCACTCAGGACATCCCAATATTTTTGTAGTTATGGGGCAGGGCTTCAGGGCTAGGATTACTCTGAGAAGCTAAAGAAACGTTTACTATTTTCTGTAATAGAAATGGAGTTTAAATGAATGATTATAATAGTATCTAAGGAATGTTTCTGAGATGTTATCACATGTAAACACAATCATAAGTGTAATCAATGTCAATGACTTCCATTTAATTCTCAGAGAAAGTTTGCTTTTAAATACCACACCACATTTGACACGGCCAGTGATAAATGGAATGCAATTAGTTCTATTATTTGCTTTGATGATATGCTAAATTATTTCTTACAACAGAGTATTTATTATCCAAAGCTAATGGTTGTACTCTTGCATTTAAAGTCTCATATATCTTAAACCATGGCAAACTGATAAGTTTCAAACTGGGATATTAAAGTCTAGAAAAAAAGTCATTTCATGAATGAGTTTCATCTAATAAATCCTTGTCAACACCCAAGCCATTATTTTCACAAAGAAATCTTACACTGTAAGAATTTTGTATTTTTCATCACTGCATAAATAAAAAATCTTAATTATGCTGCCTTTTAGTGATTTAGTTATGTAGTGAATCTTAAGGAAAATGTCTGAATTTAAATGTTCTTATGGCATTTTTAACATAATGTCTTTTAATTGTTAACAAGACAATTATTACTTTTTTTTTTCCCCTGAAATTTATCATGAACTTATAATGGTAATTGCAAATTAATGAAGAGAGTGTAGTCCCTGAGAATACAGATATTTGATCTTATGAATTGTTAGCCACTACAGTGCAGTGTTGCTTGCCACAGAGCTTACTCAACCACTCTGCACTCTGGATTTCCATTATCACCCCTTCACTTCAGTATATGCCTTCTCCACATAGACCTAATCCAGGTGAGGGATGTAAGTGCCTTACAAAATAAGGAAAAAATACTTGCCCAAATTTTACCATTTCTGCAAGGTATTAAAGCTACCTTGTGAATGTCAGGCTTTGATATTTCAATGTCTGTTGAAATTCCATGGTGGATAAAGCAGGGCACATAAAATACCAGATCTCCAAGACCCTGGAAAGTCTTCAGCAGAATTAACTGCTGCAGTGGAAAGAGCACTGAGTTTTTTAATGTGCCACACTACACTGTCAGCCTCTAGTCTTTAAAAAAAATGGAGCCACACAAAAATATGACTTCAAAAATGGGACTTCAAAAAGTCAGCTCTAACATTTGTTTTTAAAATTTATTTTTTTTCACTGATATTCAAATTTCCTCCTATCATCAAAGGACAGGTCTGTCCCACCTTGACTTGGTTTATTCCAATTTTCAAAATAATACAGGAACAGCAAATTCTGGTTGTTATTTAGAGAAAATTATTTCCTTTCATAACATGAAGGGTTACAGAAGGAGGCATTTAATTCCCCCTTCTGTGGTTACCGTAATAATGACAAGCCAGGCCCTGGGCCACCTACATGGGGGTGCCCTGCCTGACTTAGCCAACACACACTCGCCTGCCCCCTCCCAAACCCCCTTTGCTCTCTCAGTCCTTCCCCCCCTTCCCTTCCACCCACACCTGGCTGCAGCCCCACCAGACATCTCTCTAAGTTTTACACTCTTCTGCCATTTCCCCAATGTTTCTTCTTCCTTCTATTTATCTAATTCCTTGGGGATTTTTTTCTCATCCTAGTACCTTCTCCTGTTTTCTGAGCACCTTGTTTCTTGTTCCTTGTTGTTGCAACTGTTGCAACAGTTTACCCCCCTCCCTAACCCCCCCCACTCCCCCTCCCCCAAAGATGATAGGAAGACGTTGTCACTTGGGATAAAGGCAAACCCAGAAAACATACCAATGTTTCATGATGAACACTTAAAAATGTCCTAAGAACCATATTATTAGTAAAATCTTAAAAATCAGCAACCATAGACTGTCCCTTCTGCCAAGGACTATGCAGAAATGGGGATGCAAGGGCATCTTAGCATCTTTCCTGAGGAGAAAAGAAATGGACTAGACATTAAAATCATCCTTATTCTGCTGTCCATAAAATGTGTTCATAAATCTATTCACCTTGAACAAAAACTGCAACAGGGAGATTTGATAGGGGTAATCCCAATTGCAGAACCACCGCTGATAGGCTGCTGTGTTTGGCACCCTTCACTCTAAAGCTCTGTCTCATTATTGTCTTTGTAAATTGTCTGGTTTATAAATTCAGATCAGAATATTCCCATCATCCAGATGACATCCTGACTTCTGCCAACCTTTTGGTGGTTACAACATTTCCTTGAGGTTCTCTCTATTTTTCCTTGAGGTTCTCTCTATTTTTCCTTGAGATACAAGAGCCCTCATCAAACTGCGTGACCTGGCTAGGGCTGGCTGAAACAGCAAGTTCTGCTGCTTTGTCACAAACCTCCATAGTAGACATTCATCACCCCCATGTTCATCACAGCAACAGTCATAAAGATTTTTGGCAGATGACACATGGCTTCTAAACTTCAGTTTTCCAACAGAAATACCCAAAAGTGGCAGACAGATGCTTCTTTTTCAGTTTAAGGGAAGGCTACAGATACCAATAATAGCAGTCTATCCTTGTGTACTTTTCCCTCAGCTCCAGCTGGATACAGCTCTCTCTGATTTTAGCATTCCAAAGTCTCTGCATTTCTCCAGGGCAGCTCCTGTCTTCTTCTAGGGAGTCATGTTAAAAGTCCTAGCTACAGCAGGTCTTGTCTTCAGCTTCTTCGTCCAAGTAAAATGATTGATTTAGCAAACAGACTCCTCTTCTTTTGACAGGAGGCACTCATGTTCTGCTTATCATTGTTTTCTGCAGCAGAGTGGCTGATTGCACCCGGATGAGGCACCAGCAGGAGCTCAGCGATGTTTAGCTCTGTTTAGCCAGAGAGCAACGGCTTGGGCCTGCTGCAGCTCACACTGCCTCCTTCCTGGCCAGCCCCTGGCAGGCTACTGCCGGCAAGGGGCATGAGAGGATATGGGGAGAATGTGGGGCTGTGGAGAGTGAGGGAGATGGGCATGTGATAAGGTGAGGCAGGATTTCTGCAGTATGAAGAAAGGCACAAATTGTGGGAAGCAGATGTGGTTACTGCTGCTGTCCATGAAGCAATTTGTCTCTTCCTGGCACATCTTGGATGAGCTTCTCTGGGGCAGTGACACCACAAAGCCATGGGGTCCACAAACCATTTCTGTCTGCCAGAGTCCCGTATGGGAGATTGAAATCATGCATTCACGTGGCATCCTTAGTGACCCAATGGGTGAAGCATAAAATAAAGGTAGCAATACAGTGCTTCAGTGAAATCCCTCCGGCCATGGCTGGGAAAGCAAGCAGCTCTGCTTCCTGCGAGGAAGGTGCCGGTTGCTTCTGGTGGCGGCGCTGAGCTGGCGCTGGGGCGGCCTGCCTGAGCGCAGATGCGGCTGCTGGGACCGGCGGCACTCCTCAGCTGCCACGGCTCATCTGCCTCTGCAGCGCCGGGAAACCAGGACATTGCCTCGGCCCACCCTCCTCCCAGAGCTCCTCGTTTCTGCCGCTGCCGGGAAGCTGAGGGTGGTTAGTTTTCACTAATGCCCAGCTCCACGTGCAACTGCTTTTTGCTCAAGCCAGAAATGAAGTTTTAACATCGTTTGCATGCCTTAATAGGAGGGAAACATGAGACAAATTTGGGAGGCACACATTTTCCTTGTGTTATAATGACTCAGCTGATATTTTTCAAAAGACCACAAAAGAATGCTAATGACATGTTAAGGTTACAGTGCTTGCAGAACAGAGAATAAATGAGTGAGATTCCAATGAAAATACACAATTATATACCTACACATGCCAGATAACTGGTACTGCAAAGCTGTTGTAACGAGCATCCCAAAATCACAACTTGAAGCAGAAAAACTGCCCAAAGTTGTATTTAACTGCTTGAGGTTTGCAGGCAGATCAGAATACTGGTATTCCAAAGAAGATGCAGGGGAAAATAAAAAGGAAAAAGTAAACCCAAACCCCAGATCAGAAGTTCATGTTTCCATAAGTTGACAGTGGAAGTTCCATGATGGCTTTTAAACATGCAAGGAATAAATTTTGAGACCATGCAGAAACAAAAAGCAACAAAACTTACTAAAGCTTAAGTGATGTTGTGCTGTGGGTAAATACAAATGCCCACGAAGAATTATCTGGATAATTCAGTGAAGCTTGTATATTGGCAGAGTAACCATATCAGTAATTAAAGCTGCATTAATGTGCTTGAGTGATGCTCTGAAAGTGTCACTGTAATGGCAGTCACAGCATCAACCGAAGCAGCTAAACTGTGAGGGGATGAACTATGAGCTACAGAAGATCCTTGCCAAAGTGTGCTTCAGAATTTGTCATGCTGTAACACTATTAGAATAACATAGTTTAAATAATAATAACCCCAGAATATTAATATCCACTACAATAATTGCAAAATCAATGAAATTATATGCAGTATTTCAGGAAAAAAAAAAATGAAGTAGAGAATGCATTTTACCAGTCACTCACATCCCCTCATCAGCAGGTGGGCTCTTTGGAAAGCACACCAAATTTCAAGGAACTGCATTGTGGTTTATATACCTTGGGGGGCTGGGAAGGATCGGGGGGCCCTGAAATTACGGTTGGAATTGATCACAACACTAGAAACATTTAAATTCTTCTTTTGCAATGGTTTAGTTTGAGAAATCCTAAACATGGGGTGTAAGCTATCCAAATCTCTGCAAACGAATGTGGATCCATTCATTCAAAGTTGCAGTTCACTGGGGGAAAGATAGCAACCAGAAAACTTGCAGATGGAGTTAGTGGGAATACTTGTGCTTCTAAAAAGAGAGAAACATTTTCCAAAAAAAATTCATACTGAAGTGTAGGTGATCCTAACTGCCCAAATTCACCACAGTAATTTTACAGAAGCTTTAGATACATTAATTTTACTATCACCCATACTGAAATAGGATGTGGCCCAAAAGGCCACACAGCAGTTAAACTCATCATAACAACTCCAGATATAATAGAAGCCCAAGTTCAAGGTATATTTCAGATGTGTGGTGCTAACTGCAGATATGTTTGTCTTGTTTTCCAGTTCCCTCTCTTGGAAGCCATCAGGTTACAAAGAGATCCTGAAGAAACTTCTCATTTTCTTAAGCCAAACAACAGCATACCTATTTCTTGAAGTGGTCGATTTAATAAAAGCTACTATTGTGGTATCCACATTAACTACCAATGTGATGATGAATACCATCTCAGTCCTCTACGCTTTGTTTCACAATGGGGCAATCATAATTTTGTACAGATATGAGACAAACACTGAGGAGTTAATGGTTACAGATAATGTGCAAAGAACTCAAAGAACACCAGGATAGAAATCATTGTTTGAATCTTTTCCACATTCAAATCCTCAATGTTAATTGTGCTTAAAATGTAAGTTGTGCAAAGAGCATTTTACCACAACTGGGCTTTTTTTATGCATTGCAAAAAGTGAAATAAAAGAACTTCTCTGACCCTTTTAGGCCCAGATTCTTGCATACTGCGTTCTTTGGTGATATTTAGACTATGTAAATATGGGCAGTATAAGTGGCAGTCATATTCGTAATGCAGCTACTGAGCTGTTAGGAAGAAACCTAAATCTTGCAGTTGCCTCCTCCTATAAAACAAATGGTGCTTTAGCCATCGCCAGAGGTGCAGGGTTAAGTACCCTCTACTTAGGTCTCGTACCGAAGAGGTCCTCTGAGACTATGACCCGAAAGCCATGCAAAGATATTTTGTTGACAACACTGCCATGGGAACACATACATTTGCTGTGGTTGTGCAGTTGTGTTGCAAGGGCACAAGAGGATGGGTAGGAAAAGCAGGTCTGTGGGACTCTGCTGAGGCCTCAGGCTCTGAATACAAGCCAGCACGATGGAACTGTTCAAATAGGAGACTTCGAAGCTGGTGGAGGCACTACCATGGTAACACCTGCAGTCATTGAATGTGGTCCAGAAGGTTTGGCTCCAGTACCCATGGCCCATTCATGTTTACAGAGTGTAATATATTACAAAAAACCACAGTACTCTGTGAGTCCTTGGTCCTGCTGGTGACGAGGAGATTCTTTCCATGATTCCATCCATGATCACATTGTTTATAGGAAGAATAGTTTCTAGAGCACTCATGACTCACAAAAAACTCTTGCAGAAAGGATCCTTTAGGATCCTGAAAAGTGTAGCTGTAAGAGGTGTAACATAACAAGATCTGACTTCCTTCATCTGCCTTTTCATTAAGAGAATATTTTGTATGCAGATCAGCTTTATTTACCTCCAGCTTATTGCAGTTACACATCTAGAGCAGCAGTGCTCTGAATGTTATCCATATATTTTAGTCTTCTACCCAATCCCATGGAGCAGACAGCATGCACTTGAAAGGAATAGCCACACTGGGAAGAAAAATTCAGAGGGTTCCTTTTTACGAAAATAAAATGGGGCCACTTCCTTCTGCCTAAAGATGCTTTTTAAACACAAAAATAACCTGATGAAGATATTCTGAAAAAAAGTCAGGGCGACAAATGCAGTAAAGCGACTGCCTGTTCTGGCAGCATTACTGAGCAAAGAACAGTCTTCCTTGTGCAATGTAAATCCTGTCCACAGTTCTTAGTGTTCATAAATAATCCTTCAAAATAGAACATAAAACAAGTTTCTGCATATATGTATTCTAGGCTACAAACAAGGGCTTCCTCCAGGCACAAGCCTCACTTCTCCAGCATCACCATAAAATACTATTAGGTTCCTACTCTCTGCAGACTATGCTTGATGCTGAAACAAAAGCTGTATTACTGAAAAGGATTTTTTTTAATATTACTGAAGTTATTTTTAAATGCCATCCCAAAATGCTTACATGGCATGGCCCTAAACCACATACTACTAGTATAAGTGGCATTTGCAAGCATAGGACAATTTTTTTATTTGCATGCTTTTAGAAGTGAAAAGGACTTAGACCAGCACTTGTAATTTCATAGCTGATCCTTTAAGGATAATGTGGTCCTTACAGAACAACTGATCATAAACCGCTATGCACTTTTCCTCTGAAATTCAGGTCCCTTTAACATTCCTGAAAGTGCCTTTATTGTTCAGTCATATGACAATCATGGGTAGGCAGGCATAGAAACATCACTGACACTGCTCATCTCACAGAAACCTTGTGATGCTTTTGACCAGGGTGTGTTATAATCCAGATGATTTCAGTCTTTCCTTTTATCTCTCCTAAGACACCAGCGTGACAGAGCAAACACTTGCAAGGCATTAGGGGGCATGACATAGGGAGCAGGACTGATGCTGTGTAGGCTCTTGCAAGCCCCAAATGTCCAGGGAGCTGAGTCAGCCTCCTCTGGCCTTGGGTGCTGCACTGAAGCTTACTACAGCTTTCGATCTTAACCAGGTTCAAAGGCAGGCCAAACCAAAACCCAAAACAACCAACCAAGCCAGCCCTATGTGCACCTGCAAGCTTATCAGCACAGCTGAAGCTTTTCTTTAATTTCTTCTTTGCTTGTTTGCATGAAGAAATCTGCTGTCACTTAATAGGCTTGGCATTGTGTCTGACTCCCTGCATCAACAACTAGGTCAACCAGCAGGGTAAAGCACCCTACACGCGAGAGGCTCCCTCGGCTCAGCGGCTGCCTGCCGATTATATTTTGGGAATTAGCTAGGTAGAAGAGAATGTCCTCCTGGGCATGCGCTACCCTGAAACTTTATCCGTTTGCACAAATCATTTGAAACCTCTCCTTGGCCCCAGCTAATAAGGGTGCTAAATCCATGGCAGCTAAAGCAAGACTGAAACAGTGGAAAGTTCAAGGGGTTTCTCTTCTCCTTCCCTCTTTTCAGCATATGTAACTACCCAGTAATTATTCACAGGACCCAACACTATATAGGGCTTGTGCCGTGTTCAGAGAGTATCAGCTTTCCAAAGCGATGTGGCTAACTCTTGGGGAAGATAAAAGCGAGAGGATAAAGAGCTAGGATATTTTTACTAGGACTATTTTTATTTGCCATATGAACGTAATTCCTATCACTGCTTTAGGCAAAGACAAATAAAACTGCAAAGATGACAGCTACCCTTACATCAAGGCAGGCAGAACTCTTCATCCTGCCAAAGCGTGGGCTTGCCTGCTCCGTCTCTAGCAGAGCTGCCTCTGTTGTAGTGCCATCAATGTGGAAACACTGCTGCAAGAACATATTTTTTGGCCATCACCCATGAACTGCTGCCAGCCCTCCGCAGAGCATGGGAGACCTTTTACGCTGTGAACTTGCCTTTAAGGGGAAAGTCCTTACAGAATAAATTATTTCCACATCACTCTCATAGTTCAAATGTTCAGATAATTGTTCAGTAAATAAAAAAACACCTAAACAATAAATAAAACTGACAGTTCTTCAGAGTCCCACCTGGGACACACTATTGCTCTAAAAGCTAAGGACTTGCACCTCGTTCCATTTCAAACTTGCCCATATGATAAAATTCTCCTTGAACCAGGATGCTAAAGAGTTTGTGGCTGCACAGCAAATGCTTACATGACAAATGGAGGGACACTCGTCCTACATTCTCCTTTTTCAATCACTTAAAACCTGATCTCCCATATTAGCCAAAATCTCTAAATTGCAGCCAAGCAATCTCTCTACAACCTTCTCTGCCCCTCCTTTTGCATGCCTCCTTCCATGGCCCCTCCTGCGCCCAGCCATGCCCACACACCTGATAACAGCAATTAACCCTATTTCGGGAACTATAGAGTCATAGAAACTTAAAGGAGACTTTGGGGGAGGTCAACAACCTTGTGGAGAGACTTCCTGCACAAGGATAGCAGTGGAGGTTGCCAGGGGACATGGCTGTCCTGCACAGATGGTACTGCTGTGAGGTTTCACCTCAGCATGCCTGTTCTGCTTTTTGAGCTATGGTAGGAAGAGATCTGAGCTACAGGGAGTAAGCTGGGATGGGACTCTGGCAACATTCTCTCTGTGTGCAGTGCAAGTAAGCTCTAACATTTTAAAAAGCCCTCCACAAGAAACAGAAATGCATCAGATAATGACAATAGAGAAAAGGTATATTACAGATTTCTATTCTCTCTCATGACAGAAATGGACAGCTGAAGAAATTAAAATATGAGACATTCAGAAGCAATGTGAAGTTAGGTTGTTTCTCATGATGGATAGTTCAGCCCTGGGACTCCCAGCTACTAGATGTTACTGATGGCAAAAACTGTGGGAGTCAGTAAGGGCATCAATACTAACATAAATGTTCATATTTGCAACAATTTGGAATTTTGAAAGCAGTCAGGGTTTACCCCAAACCTCAGCTAATCAAGACTGGAACATTTCTTGCCCATTCCTACGCTGACTATTGTCAGGGAAGGAATAAAGGACTATATAAGCCATGTGACTAACCAGGAAACAGCTGGTATGACATACACATGGATGTCACATTAAAAATTGGTGCAACTTTGTAATAGTTATAGCCATGGTAACAGTGGTGTTCTTTTTAAGCAGTTTCTCACCCATTTGTGTATTTTACTTCTCATATAAATTCAGTAATAACTTGAAAGTGAAAAAAAAAAATTAAATCTAGTGAACAAACTACCTAATGACTGGATGGGAGGTGGAGGCTCACAGGAGTGTTTTGTTCACTGACCTTTAAAAAAAGAGATGTCTTGGACTACAGGTATGTTATGGCCTCAGATGTATGCTGATTCTCAATCATAATTAGGCCTGCACACTCCCTTTCCACAAAGGGACACTTCCAAGAAATCTATTTTGATATATATGAACGCTCTGTAAAAATAGTCTACTCTGAGTACTAAGAAGTCAAATGTAAAAAATAATCACGAGAGCAGAAATACCCAGCAGTCTGTGCACATGACCAGCTCGGCACAGGACATGGCAAGTGTTAGATCTCCCTCCAATATCCTGGTTTCCCTCCAGGTGCTAGCTCTTGCCGGGTCACACAGTCTGGCTTAATCCTCCTGGTGGGCGGTGTGACATCACGGCCCAGGGGCCGCGCGAGCTGCCGAGGCAGAAGGTCTCTGTGCAAAGGCAGCGAGCCGGCCACAGCTCCGAGGGACCACCAGAGCCTCTGCCCTGACCTGGGCTTTCCGCCCAGCTGCCGCAGTGACGGGATCTGCATGCTCATTACAGGGGAAAAAATTCACAGGCTGTGTAGAAAAACCCAAAGGTGAGGCTCTCTAGTGGCATCAGAAAGGCACAAACCTCTAAAATGCAGTCATAAGAGTTTTTTAATTTCTTGATTTTTTTTCAAGCACATTACTATCAGTATTTCAGTTCAGAGCAATGAAGCACAAACATATGCCCTACTCTTTCTGTCTGGCCAACCCTTGCTCAGCTCTTTGTTCTTCACACAGACATGAGGTCCACTTCACCACAGAGATGTGCATAACTTCCTTCTGCCAGAAACAAGGTCACATGGCAAAGGAAGCTCACAGGCTGTGTACCACAGGCACCAATCCTGGCTCCTTGGCTACCTCCTGATGCTGATGTGGTGCTGAGCAGGGCACTGCAGAGCTGGATCACCCCAGGGAGGTATACATATACCTATGCATATGACCAGTGCTGTCTGGCTATAGAGGAAAGGGAAGGTAGGAGAGCAGCGCCATACTACAACAGAGTTGCTTGATGGTTTTCCTCAGTCCCTTCCCTACCATGAACTCCAAATTTCTGCTCTCACTCTAATCACTGACTCACTGCAAAAACTACACATCTCCTGAGGCCCATTGCTGGGCATGCACGTTAAGCATGCATATTCCTAAATGAAGTTACCAGGCGTCCTGGATGCTCCAGACACTGAGTAGCACAACATCAATCCCTCCACAGCCTAGGGCATGCCTGTAATCGAAAAACTGCCCAAGGTTTAAGTAGTTAAAGATCAGTTTTAAAATGTGAGATTCTAATAGTGATATTTTGGCAACTGAAGTAATTCAGACAGGGCCTTGTCTTCCCTGTCTCTACTGTGTCTATAAAAAGGTCTGCTTCTATTAAACAGGCTTAATTGTGTGAAGCCCCTGGATGAAAGGCACTAAGCCTCAAGCATTCTTGCTGTGTTTGTTACAGTGGCACTTCCCAGCTGTTCCATGGTGTTCACTGAGAGCTGAAGGACCACAGGGCTCCAGTTCCCTTGAGTTACAGACCTTTAACCCCAAGCCTCTCACTTCTGTTGCTCTTTACCGCATTCAGGCTTTGAGCAGGGAGTCAGACTGGGGATATGCCAAGGTCCCTTCCAACCAAAGTTATTCAGCTTTTCTCTCTGGATATCTGAGTGGGCCTCAGCTTTTGTTTCTCAAAACTTCATAGAAACAAAGAATGGAAGTAGGTCTGTGCTCAGCACTTTTCTTTGTAAGGTGAAGGAGGTCTCACAGCAAGGCTGCCCTGTTTCTGCTGGGGGTTTCAGCATGGGTGTGGCTGGCCACACTGCCTGTGCATTCCACGACCCCTGCGTCTCATCCTGGTGTGTGCTATAGGCACCTCCAGGCTTTCCCAATGTGCTCCGTCCTCTTGGCCATACCATACAGTAGCTCCCACCAAGCTGCTGTGCCAATAGAATTCCAGGTATTTGTAACTCCTCCAGACCCAGTGATGCAACTACAGGATCAGATCAGGGTAAACTGAAATCTTGCTCTTGGTATCCTGAAAACCTGCGAGCCTCTGGGCCAAAAGCTCCTAGAAGCTGTTATTTAATAGCATGGGTGAAAAAAACTCAAGGGCCATCTCCGAATCAGGGCTACCACAGGCACAGCAACCAGAATGGCACCTCACTTGTAGGACAGGATTGCCCTGGAGGGCTAATGTAGGAGAGGAGCAGATCAAATGTGTGAGAAGGAAGCTGCAAATAGGTAAAACATACCAAGAAAAAGGCAGATGAGAGGGGGAAAAGTCAAAAGCAAAGAGCAAAGTCACTTGTTTAAGGAAGAAATAAAAACACATAAAATGTTATTAAAGAAAGGAGAAAATAGTTACTTTCCTAATAGTTTTACAAGCAGTTGCTGCAGTTAGTGTAGGGCCCTTGCTTAGTTGCAGAAGAAGGGAATTAATTCACCAAGCAATTCTGTGAGCAATATACACTCTACATTGACTGAAGCACCATCTGCCCAAGTCTTTTTTTCAAATGTGAGGAACCAAAGCTTTCCACAGGGTTACTGTCCAGATAGATGGCCTTCCCCTCCATGGCCAAAGAGGCCATTTCTTTCCCATTGGAAACTAAGCCCTTCCTGAACATGTTTTTACCTGAAACAGGTAGTAAGGCAGCATTTAGACAGTTTATTTAAAATATAATGATTCCAAGTTGAACTGCACCATTTCTGTCCTTTTTGAAGCTCTCCTGTGCTCATTTTCTTCCTTTTCTTTACTGGGAAGTGTATCCTTTTACCCAACCTTTGCATGATAGGAACCATCAGTTCTGCTACCAGAAGAGCTGCATTTCAAATGCAAATCTAAATTTCTGCTGTTGATGAGAAAGGACATCCTGGAGAAGGCAGCCATTCCCACAGTGGGGCCATTCTCACCCTAGACTGTGGGCTGGAGGCCCAAGTTCAATCTTTACTCTAACACTGCTTTAACAGGAGCAAGACAGGTCCCTTATCAATCGGTCACTCTCCTTATCCATAAAGCAAAGATAGACAAGTGATCACTTGGACATTTATGAGTGAAAAGAGTATTAAAGAGAGTATTTAAGGATATTGTTACTGCTGTTATTTTTCACACTTTCACGTCTCCTTTCTCAACTGCAATTTGTTAGGCATTACTTCACATGAAGCTCATAACTGTATCTACCAAAGCTGGTTGTTTGCCATCCAAGTTGTGCTTTAGGCAAGAAAAGGTGCCTCCTTATCTTACAGCTCACTCAATTTCATGTAACAAGCATCAACAGTTCTTCTAGCTATCTCTCTTTTCCTCAATGCATGCCATATCTTAAGAAGGTTGTGTTTCATATTGTATTTTCCAAATCCACAGAATTCAGTGCAGGTCGGTGTCTATCTTCATTGCTTAATTGAAACATAGTTGATCCAGTTACTAAATCACCCAAGCAGAATAAATGTGCTTTTCAAAAGAATTTGACATGGAAGAATCTAGTACATTATTTCACCCAAATACAGAAGACCCCAGTAAAAGAGAGATATTGAATATTTCATCTGCAGAATAAACAAGGGCAAAATGATGCAAAAGATGGGGATAGAATTAACTGAAAAAATGTTCATTGTGTTTCTGCACTCCAGGTGTGAGAAAGAATAAAATGTATTCTAAAGTTCAGACAAGGAGTACACTTGTAGAATAGACTCAAAGATAAAATATTCAAAATGCCACTGCTGAATGATCGCTTATCCTCTTCAGGAGTAAGTGCTACAATAAGCCTCCTGTGGGGTAATTTCGTTCTGCTAAAGAAACGAGTATCTTTCCAACAAGCAATGTCTTAGTAGAAGTAAACAGCCTGTCTGAACTCTCACGCTCTGCTATGAACAGGCAACAACTCACCTTTAAGACACTTTCTAAACTCATTGTGCATAATACACAGTGCTAAAACTCTACCCTGGCTGTATTTCAGGTCCTCTTTTTATAGTAAGAATCAATATAGTGCTACACAGCAGTAAAAAACAAGGTCTGAGGTGACAGGCTTGTGACTGTTACCAGGTTGGACAGCATGAATGTTTATGTGGGCCTTGATGTTAAAATTCACTTCCTACACATACACATTGCAAGTTCAATATGCTTAAATTTTATCCTGAGGGTATAACCCTATACATTCAATGAAGCTGAGTTGGTCTGGTAAGATTTAACTTTATATTTCTTCAAACACAGGAAAGACAACAGCCTTCTCCTATACTCAACCACCGTTTCCAAAACCAGGCTTTGTTTCCATGTCTAAGACTTGTCTACTGCCCTTTTCAGACCATAATCTTTACCTTAACCTTATCGTAAGTTAGAGGAAACTCAACAGCCATGAGAAAACTCTTAGAATTTGAACGTTATACTGACAAAGACAATACTTTAAACAAGGACATAAGACCAAACAGCATTTTCATTTGAGCATCAGCTTAAAAACAAGGCTTCCTCATAGAATCATTTAGGTTGGAAAAAACAAGACCATCAAGCCCAACCATTAACCTAGCACTGCTAAACCCACAAGTAAACTATGTCCCTAAGTGCTACATCTACACATCTTTTAAATACCTGCAGGGATGTTGACTCCACCACTTCCCTGCGCAGCTTGGTCCAGTGCTGGACAAACCCTTCTGTGAAGAAATTTTTCCTAATGTCCAATCTAAACCTGCCCTGGTGCAACTTGAAGTCATTTCCTTTTGTCCTATCACTTGTTACTTGGGAGAACAGACTGACCCCCACCTCACTACAACCTCTTTTCAGATTTTTGTAGACCATGGTAAGGTCTCCTGAGACTCCTTTTCTCCAGGCTAAGTAAACTTAGTTCCTTCAGCCAGTCCTCATAAGACTTGTTCTCTAGACCCTTCAACAGCTTTGTTGCCCTTCTTTAGGCACAGTTCAGCACCTCAGTGTTTTTCCTGTGTCAAGTGTGGCCGTACCAGTGCCAAGTACAGGGGCATGATCACTTCCCTAATCCTGCTGGCCACACTAGTGCTGATCCAAGCCAGGATGCTGTTGGCCCTCTTGGCCACCTGGGCACACTGCTGGCTCATGTTCAGATGGTTGTTGATCAGTACCCTCAGGTCCCTTTCTACCGGGCACTTCCCTGCCACTCTTGTTGTGACCCAAGTGAAGGACCTGGCACTTGGCCTTCTTGAGGGTCATACCACCAGCCTTGGCCTGTCCATCCAGCCTGTCCATGTCCCTCTGTAGAATCTTCAAGCAGATTAACACTCCCACCCAGCTTGATGCTGCCTGCAAACTTATTGAGCGTGTCTATCTCCTCATCAAGATCATTGATAAAGATATGAAACAGAACTGACTCTAGCACTGAGGAAGACCACTTGTGGCCATCTGCCAAACAGATTTAACTCCATTCACCACCACTCTTTGGGCCTGGCCATCCAGAGTTTTACCCAGCAAAGATTACACCTGTCTAAGCCATGAGCAGACAGTTTCTGCAGAAGAATGTTGTGTGAAATGGTTTCAAAGGCTTTGCTAAAGTCCAAGTAAAAAATATCCACAGCTTTTCCCTCATCCTCTAGGCAAGTAATCTTCTCATAGGAGGAGATCAGGTTATACAAGCAGAAATTGCCTTTCATAAACCCATGATGACCAGGCCTGGCTGCCCTCTGTGTGCAGCCTGATGGCACTCGAGAACTGCTCCCTATCCTTTCCCAGTACTGAGGTCAAACTGACAGGCCTATTGTTCCCCAGATCCTCCTCCCAGCCCTTTTTGTAGGTGGGCTTCACATTTGCTAACCTCCAGTCAAGTGGAACATTCCCAGTTAGCCAGGATCACTGATAAATGATGGAAAGTGGCTTGGTGAGCACTTCTGGCAGCTTCCTCAGTACTCTTTATTCTTGGGGGAATTCCATCTGGCCCCATAAACTTGTGTGTGTCTATGTGGTGTAGCAGGTCACTAATAATTTTCCATTGGATTATGGGGACTTGATTCTGCTTCCTGTCTTCCAGCTCAGGGGCCTGAGTATCTCAGGGACAATTGGTCTTACCAGTAATGTTTAGAGCTCTTTCAATGAGCCATGACAACTCCTGCACAAAGCTAATTCCCCCCCTTTGAGGCAGTTGTACTTCATCTGTCACCAGCAGGCCTGGTGTTGTGTAAACCAACGCATGATCAAGAACCCAAAAATTCTGCCAGTGATGCCAGGCTCAGAGCCAGGTATTGATCTGCTGTTTCTTCCCTCATCATTCCCTGCAACTCGAAGAATAAAAGAGTACACTACTTGTGCTCCTAATCCCTTAACTAGTAGTCCCAAGGCCTCTCTTGATTGCCCTCAAACTTCTTGTTGCAACATCATCAATGCATACCTGAAAAGTCAATAATGAATAATAACCCAAGGATCATACCAGAGCAGGAAGTTCTCTTCACATCTTTAACCTGGGCCCCAGGGAGGCAGCAGACTTCCTTAAGAAGTGGATCCATTCTACATCTTGGGTTTTCTGTTTCCTTCAGAAGGTAGTCTCCAATGACAATTACATGTTGCTTTTTTTTTTTTTTTTTTTATTTCTTCTTTCTAGAAGTGGTTTGGCACAGGGCATAGGTTTATTTAACCTTAGCAACTCCTCCAACCTAGATGAACCATTGTCCTCATCATAACTCAGTTCCATTTGCAGAGCCTTGTACCTATTATGTAAGAGCACTTTCATGAACAGGCAACATAACCTCTGTGTTTACCTGCAGCTTATGTAAGATTGGAAACATTAAGCCTTGTGTTTTTGTTTTAGTGAACAAACCCCCTGAACCGTCCTTCCCAGTGACAGCCAAGCCAGAAAAAGTATCTTGTGAGAAAGCAAGTGTGAGATGGAGGACTTAGCTGAATCTTTGGAGACCATAGCACTGCTACAAAACTCTTCAAAGTTTTTATGCTTCTTGCTTTTTCCAGGGCTGCAAGTATCAGTTCCAAGCTCAAGAAACACTAAACAACAGCAGTTTTTTTAATTTTTTTCCACTGATGTAGTCACTCCATCATAAAATGCCATTAGGTTGGTCAGGCAAGACTTGCCCTTGATGAAGCCACACTAGCTGTCTCAAATCACCTCCCTGTCCTCCATGTGCCTTAGAATAGTTTCTAGGAGGACCTATTCCATCATATTCCCAGTCACAGAGCTAAGGATAACAGGTCAGTGGTTCCAATGATCTTCATTTCTATCCTTTTTAAAAATTGGTGCAATGTTTCTCTTTTTCCAGTCACCAGGAACTTCACCCGGTCTTCTGCTGACCACTTGCCTGATAAAGAATATTAACAGGCAGACCAGCAGCCAAACTCCTCCCTCTGCTCCCACATGACACACCAGAGACCTAAAGTGCCAGAGAACCAGAGGGAGGGACAAATCGACACACTCACCAACCACAGTGGACATGAAGAAGGGAGCAAGCCAGGCAAGAAGCCAAGCCATGGAAGGTGGTAACAGCCAGGCCATGAGCCCAGTTATATAGTAGGGACTCAGAGACAGCTTCTTGTTCTGGCCCTGCCATCCTGGCAACCTCACTTGCCATGAAAAGTGAGGGAGCCCTTCCAACAACCCAAACCCCCGCACAGCACATGCACTGCATAAGCAAGACACCCAATCCCACTGTAAAAGTCAGCTCTTATAGAGGTGGCATCTTGCCCCACCTCCAAGTTAATGTGGAAGGTGGGGGCACCTGGTGGTGATCTCCTAATCAGTTCCCACCCGAGGCTGGCCAGACCCTGGGTGAAAAGCAATCAGGAGTGTCTTTCTTGCCTGGCTGTGGACGTCATCCATATGCCTACCCTCAGTCAGGGCTGGGGTTTTAACCCCAGCACTTCACCTTGCTACTATGGCTTTTCAATTATCATGGAAAGTGGCTTGGCAACTACATCAGCCAAATCCCTCAGTACTTTAGGATGCATCTCATTGGTCCCATGTGCCCATTGGTAAAAAAAACTGCTGTGAGAAGATAGAGAAGAATTTCCACTGTCATTTGGGGAATATGCTCAAAGATCTAAATTTACCAGCAGGTAAATCACTGCCCTCTTGGCAAATTAAAAATAAACAGGCAGTGATATGTAAGTGTCACATAGTCCATGAGGTTGCCTTGGAGGTATGCTGGGCAAAATGAGACTTGGCTCCCAGGAACCTCGAGTGAAATATTAGCCTTGCTACATGTCTGTGTACAGCCAGACACACCATCATTTATAGGCTGTGAGAAACGAGGGCAGAACTAGGAAGCACAAGATAAGCTGTGCTAACATTGCCCTCTATCAGAAATTTTAAGTAAAGATAAAATTTACATGATTTAAGAATTTAGTATTTGGCAGGTATTTTTCCTGTAGTTAGCATAAGAAACATAGACATCATATAAACACATGCATAATTTTATTTATGTGAGGACATGATTCAGTGGTAGGGCTGCATGAATCAGCTGTACAGCTCAGTGCTCTCCTTCCTTCTGAGCCTCTTGCTCTCCCACCAGCTCTCTCCTTCCCAGTGCTGGCATAATTACAGCCAACAGGTTAAAGAATTGATTCAACTGAAAAATTACAGGAAAGGGGGGAAAAAGTTTTGGTTTCGGCCCCATGAGTTTACTGTGTGGCTGCAGGCTGCTTGTGCCAGTGCACCACTGGGCAGAAGGGGAGGTAATGTGGGGTAGGCACCAGCAGGCAAGGACACAGAAAGGAGACGCTGACTTTGTAAGCTGGCTCCGATGTCAAACAATTTTCTACCAAACTATGCCCTAACACCTTTTCTAATATAATACTATGATGTTAAAATACTTGGCCATGATTATAACCAAATGATTTGAATAAGGAAACTAAGAATTAAGATAATACAGTAAATTATTCAAATTGTTTTCTGAAAAATAATTTCTAAAAGAAAGATCTCTGCGATGGTCATATAGGAATGAGACAGGGCTTTCGTTTTTCCTGTCCAAACCACTGTCTTAGTAGCCTGTATTACTGGTACTCTGGCCAGCAACTTCTGTGTCTAAAGGTGCCATCTACAAAGGCACAAGGGATGTCCTGCTTAGTTAAAGGAGTGCTTGCAGAGCTGGGTGCCAAGTTACAACAGTTAGTATTTTATTTTAACTACTATTTTCACAATCTTTCATAAAATATAAGTTGCCAGTCCATTATTGCTATTACTGCTGTGATTATATATTGCTTCAATTTTTCAGTATATACAGACATATAATTCATTCAGCTACTATTCTATGAGACTGAAATTACCTAAATGGAATGTTAATTCAGTGAAGATTCACAGTGGGGTTCAGGCATGTAACTCCAGTGAAGTGACATGTGGCATCACTGGTGTCCATGGAGCTTATTTGTTGCTGCTCCCACAGCTCCCAAAGCATCCAGACATTCTGCTGACAGGCCACCCCCAGGCTCTGAGATTTCTTCTGCTGGACAAATTCGTAACTCTCTGAAATACTGTGCACCCTGCAAAGTTCTGCTGGCATAGCCAGGCCAGCCAACCTCTGCTGTAGACACAGGCGTGCTGGCCAAAGAGGACATTGCCTGACTTTGTGTTGTTTGAGAGTGGGACTAACATGGAGTCTGACCCAGCAGTGTGTGGGTGGAAGAGCTGTGCAGCTACAGAGCTGAACATGTGCCTGAGCATTGCTGACCATACAGGGCCCCGCCTTGTTCACGTGCTTGGGATTGCAGATGCTGTTTAGAACTTCCCTCTGCCTGGTTTAGAGCAAGGCTTTGGATGTGGGTTTCATGTCCCTCTGAGTACAACCTGTCCCACAGTTCTTTAGGCACGCTGCTATAAGTCTTTCTGCACCTGTCCTGAACATGCCGCCCACATCGTATAGAATAATTAAAGGCTCATATGCATAAATACATACAAATGGGAACTTCATCATCAACTGAGGTAACTCAGAAATGTTTTAAATTTTGTAAAATTCAAATTTATTATCTTATTCAAGACCTTGAGGTGAAGCTGAAAGCTAGGGAGGCAGCTGAAAACAGAGTACAGCTAGGGAAGAGACATTCTGTCTCCTTTGCAAAGCTTGGCTGAAGAAAACATACCATTTCTGCTCCAGTTTGCAAACATCTTTTTTCAAAGACTTAAATTTCAATCTTAAGGCTTGTGTCTCCAAGGCAACATCAAAAAAGATTAAAATGCAATGTGCTTTGATAGGTATCTTTTATTAAAATGCTTACAAAAAGCCACCTCCAGGAAAAACACAGGTAAATAAAGGTAAATTTATTTTCTCTTTGCTTTCTTTGAGTAACTTTGGGAAAACAATATTTTTTCTCTTATTCTCCTATCAGTCAAACTGATGGAGGCTGGAGGATGGGGTCTTATATAGCAGTTTTCCCATGTTATCCAGAACATCACAATCTTATTTGTATTTCCATTGTATTTCTTATTTCTCGGATATTTGAATCCTGTGCAACTTGACACTGGGTTATATGTATATCAGTATAATTCTTTTCTATCTTTTTACCTACAGATATTCTCAAGCTTTAGAATATATAGATTTCCATTTTTTCCATGCCCTGCAAATTATATAGAATATGTTACAATCTTTATAACCAGAATAAACCCAAAATCCCACTGACATTAATAAAACTGCAAGTATAATTCTGATCTTATTAAAATTGATGATCATATTCCCATTGGCTTCAGGAAGTCAGTTTGGTAGTTTTTGTTTGTACATTATCTGAGAGACATGGCCTCACATAATACCAGAAAGTGAGGGAAATCTCTACCATCTTTGCCAATCGCTTTGCCAGTTGTTGTGTGTGTCATCTACATTCCAAAGAAGAATGTGTTGCTCTGCAGAGATCATTGGGGAAAGGTTTGCTACAAATAAGACAAATACATTGAAAGAAAAAAGGTAGACAATAAAAATTCAAACAAAATCTGTATTTCCCTCAGAACTGCTCAGAGATGTCAAGAGTCACTGCCCTAGAAAGAAAAGGTAAAATCCTCTCCCCAGGTTCATGTTGGAAATATTCATTGCCATGAGGGAACGTGGAATGGCAATCTCACCTCACAAATGAGAGGGCTTTTGTGGGACAGAGCACTTGGATGCCTTCTGCCAGTAGCCTGTAATGGGCTTTTTGGCTGAGGCTGTGGTGCAGCAGGCGTGGATTTCCCAGCTGGGGACTCCCCATCGCTTGCCTGGTGTGGCACACGTGGCTCACGTAGGCCCTGCGGGACTCTTCTAGCCCAGGGTAGTATTACTTTCATCACCAGGAGTTTCAAACAGCAGCAGCTACTTCTATAACCCATCTTGTGTTCTTATTTTCACTCTCCAAATCTATAAAAGCAACCACTTGATGCATCTAGTAAAAGATCATGTCTGAAGGCAACCCTGCCCCCTGACACCTCTTGCCTAACTCCTAGGTAAGCTTTCTCAGTCCTAAGTAGTTTTATCTGCAAATATCTCTGTGCACCCCAGTGCACACTTGAGTCAATCCATGTTTATTTAGCCTGTGTCTAAGTTTTCCTGAACAAAAATGAGTCAGTCATGTATTCAAAGCTGAGTACAGGCTTATGCGGAGAGCTGACCCAAAGTAATCTTTGACGTGTTTGGGCTGTAGAATGAGATTTCTACGCAATGATTTAGAGAGAGAATTATTTTTCAAAAAATACAACAGAAAGCAATTGAGATGAAAAAGACACATTACAGTTCCCCTCTCCCCAAATGAAATGTCAAGAAATACATTTATTAAGCCATAAGAAAAAGTGTGCCTTACTTCCTACAGGCTTCCAGGTCTTCATAAAAATATCCCTGCCAGGCCAGATGGAGCAACATTACAAGCAAATACATTTATAAAACTACTAGTGAACATATCTGTTTAATCTACCATATACCCACTCATATTGTAGCAGCTCTGGTTTTAAATGTTACTCTTGACAGTGTTCTCCTTGATCCCACTTATAATTACTGCACATCTGACTTGGGTTCTCACCTACAGCTGGCTTAAAGACCATGTTGCAGCTCACTGCTACTGTGTGTTTATCCTGAGGGTGCTAATACCCCATTGTTTAATTTGTGTTAATTCTTTCTTCCTCCCCCCCTTTTTTTTCTTTTCTAGCGAAGAGTTATAGATAGGCTACGGGCCTACTTTGTACCACATTGATCTCAGCTAACCAAATGGCAAATATTATTATAAAACCAACCACATTAGGCAGGGGACTTTAAGTGGTGGGGCATAGGTCCTTGCTCTCAGGATCCCCACCTGGGGTTTTACAAGCAGGTACATGGTTGCTATTCTTCTGTTAAGTACTGATATTATAGTATTATTTATTAACTACTCTATTTATAGAGGTTAATGCCAGGTTTCTGTCTGATATCTTGGAGCTGTGGATCACTTAAAAAAAATCTTATCTTGTTCCAAAAATAGCATAGATGATGACTTGCATTTGCTAGTTGGTGTTGGCATATGGCATACATTGCCACATTTTGAGGAAATGGCTTGCAATTATAATGAGAAAATGTGCCTCTTGTGAAGTTTTGTAAGAATTTCCACTGAAAACCAACTGAATATTAATAATTCAGCCATTAAGAAATTATTCTTGCTGGGATTTTAATACAGGTATTTAAAAATAAGTTTCCTTGCTTATAAGGTTGACAGGTTTCTGGTTTACTGAGTTATTGTAGAGTATGTGTTTTATACTGATAACAGAAGTGTTTCTCCAACAAAATTGTACCTGTAGGAGCATGTGAAGAGTACTATAAATGGCTGTGGGCAATTCAGTAACAGGGATATTTTCAGAAACCTGTGGTGGTTTAAGAACAACATAAATGGCTGAAGCAAGACTGACCTCCCACATTAGAGGTTGTTTGACAACATTCACACTTTGAACTTGACTACACAGCGTCTGGAGCTGCTAGATCTATAAACACTTACGGGGGAGGAGACCACTGGACTAGAGCACTGGAGTTGCTCCCAGAGACGTGCAGTCACACGCTTTGCTGGGCTGGAACTATGTGAAGTCACGTTTTTGTAACTGTGACTGCATTTGCCTTTCCCCTTTCCGCTGTGCTGCAGTTCCCCGCTAGCCACCCACAGCTATAGGACAGCCTCAATTCTTGCCTCCTTGAAAAAAAGAAGAAAAACAGGAACAAATTTTTGGTTCACCCAAAAAACCAAGCCAAAGTAGTTTGCTTTTTGTATATGGTTCCTGCTTTCTCCAGGTAATACTGTGAATTAAGATGATAAGCAGTTTCACACAATAAAGGAGTTGACTTTGCCAGTAATAGAGCAATTTACAGCCTGCTGTTTTGCACTTAGCAGTTACTGTGCACGGTAAGAAAAATGGGGTTTGGTGCCAAAACAAAACTGCAACGTTTTCCTTCCGAGTCCATCCTTGCCTACTCTTGACCTTCACGCCTGTTGTCTTCTTTCCCAAGTCCTTCGCCGCAGCTCCCGGGCAGCCAGGTGCTCAAGAACGCACACCCCCATGATTTTGACTGCTGAGCTACATTGTGTTTGCCAAGACTGTTTTCCAAGAGGCAATCTGAGTAAAATTAGCCAACTGTAGCAAGACCAAACACAGACCTTTCAATCCTGATTATCCTTCTCCACCCTAAGGGGCAGAAAAGCCCCAACAAAACCAGAAAAAAAGCCCTCTGAGCAATGCCTGCTTCCTTGTGATGACCGAGGCCGCTGGAGCACGTGCGGTTTTCCCACGAGTCCCCTAGTCAAGGCCAAATCCATCAGAAAGGGCCGGAGCTCTCCGGACTGAGGGTCTCCAACCCCGTCCCGGGGCCTCGGGTCCGCCCCGCCCC
>NW_008588749.1:0-869 GCF_000691845.1 Merops nubicus
CGGCCCCGGGGAGCGGGGCAGGACGAGTGAGAGCAGCCGTCGGGCCACATGCGGACTGCTGCCGGTAGGTGACCAAGCGGGAGGAGAAGGAACGACGGGAAGCAGGAGCAGCGGTGCCAGGGCAGTCGCTCTCCGGCTCCCCTGGACGGACGGTGCCGGTTCCTCAGGAGGCGACGGTCAGTTTCCCTCAACCTCCTCCTCTGCCCAGAGCGATGCTGTACGGCCTGCAGCTTCTCTTTGGTTCAGGTCATTTGCCCGCTTGTGTCAACTCCCGAAGGAGGCCTCGATGCTCTGCAGGCACTCTTCACCAGCCGTAGACCTAAACCGCAGCCCTGCAGGGCGTGCTGTGAAGAAGATTAACTCCATCCCAGCCATCCGCAGCACAGCAAAAGATGTCAGAGTGACATGCCTACGCACTCCTCCGGACAAAGAGGTGCCGTGCCATCACTGTCATATAATGTCCTGCTCGGGAGTCAAGATAGTCCTCTGTGGCTTGGTCTGGACACATGGCAGAGTCTGGGACAGCTGACTCGCACCTAAACTTTCGAGAAGACTGCACGAATACTGGAAATGCTGCAAATACTGCTGTGAACAAGAATGCTTCCTCTTTACAAAGAGTTACCTGGGCAAAGGAGACCTTCAGCAGAAAATTAATTTATAGTCCAGAATGTTTAAGAAAATATTTCTGAACTTATAGGGAGGAGAGATGGAGAGAGTCGGTCGTGAAGAAACACAGAAACTGTACAAGGCAGTGTCGGATTTGTAAGAGATGAGCCAAGATGGTCTGAGTTTAGCCAAGGGGTCAGAGGAGTGGTGGAGGTAGAGAATTTTGAAATTTGCTGTGCCTCCCTGGGGCACAGGGTGGAGAT
>NW_008588749.1:900-11176 GCF_000691845.1 Merops nubicus
CTCAGAGCAGGGGGTTCCCGGGCTGCAGCTTCCACACAATACGAGCCAGCCCCATGTTGGCGTGTCGGGGTTTCTGCATTCATGCGGCACTTGGTCTGTGCCTGTTGGCATTTGTCAGCTGACTGGCACCTCGGCGCTCACCTGCCTTAGAATTTCTTGCTCGATTTATATTGTTTTTAAAGAAATGTCTGGTGGTGTGGATTATTTCTCACCGTATGTGACTGCAGTGAGAGTATAGAGAAATTTTATGTTAAGAAGCCCTGCTGGGATTCTGATTTATAGAGCAGACTACCTGTGGTCTTGGGGAGCATAACCCACACCCAGGACCAGTATGATTAAAGCCTGCCCAGTGGACATCCAGAAATGAGTTGGGTAACCTACGTGGGAGGAGCCGTGCGGTAGCGAGCTGCCGGCTCCCTGTTTTAGTGTGCAAAGGAGTGGTATTTGATTGTAGCAGGTAATCTGGAGTGCGAAGGAATCGATAAAGAACCATAAAATAATTTAGATTGGAGGAAGCCTCTGGAGTTCACTCAGTTCAAAGCAGGACCAACCTCCAAGTTATAGCTGGTTGCTCAGGGACAAATCCTGGACTCTCCTGGATGGTTTGCTGAGAAGACCTTTGGTAATAGCTCCTCCTGAATCCTCTCATCATGCTTGTGCTTTGTCAGCTTGCTGCAAAGGATTCCACTGCTGTGCAGTGTACTGGGGAGTGGGTACTAAACCGAATCGCTGTGGCCAATTTAATTGGTTAGTGACAGCTCTGTCACACCAGAATTGAGGTTGTAATGGTCTATTTGGTAATTGGGTTTTACTGGGTATCTTCATGGATGCAGATCTGCCCAGGTAATCCCAACTTTTGCATAACACTTTTGTTACTGAGTAATTTGCAGAAGTTATCAAATCACTTAATCTTCCCTGCAAACAATAAATTCTTGACTGTTGCAAATGAAGTTTTATAGTATATTTGTGATGGGACTAAATATTTCAAAAAGCAACCTGAGATGCTGTAGCAAATATATCTTCATTTTGTAGAAACATTAATTTGCTATTTCTTCATCAACTGGTTTTCAGTTCCCCTGTCAAACCCACAGGCTGCTAAGGTTCATAATTTAAAAATAACCATTGGTGTAAATCTCATGGTAATTTTTTAACATATATTTTTCTCCCATAGTCTCTTGAGCGTCACTAGCGTTTGCTGCCAAAGTTCATATGATTGGACAACAGCTAGAGTCTCTTTCCTTTTCCATTCTTTGATGGGACAATGTGAGAAAGAAATCTTTAGTGGTTAACTGTCCTAGTCCTGTAGATAGCAAATGTTGTTTCATTCAGCCTGAAAGCTGATTCTCCGGATACAACATGCAGCTTCCTTACTTCACTGAAAGTCCTCTGGCTCTTTCTGCTTCTTTCTCCTGTGTTACAGAAAGTCAAAAATCTCCAACTGTTCTTTGGGAAATAAACTCATCTGCCTTCCTGTAGATGAAGAGTGAGTTCCTCACATGAGAGAGCGGAACACGCATCGCTGCAGTGTCCACATTCCTCCATATGTGGAATAACCCGAATATAAACTATGCAGTTGCCAGCTTTGTGCAGGGCACACACCCTAGGAAAGCACCACTTGTTATTTATTTTTGTTTTCCAGGATCTAAAAATCCAATATTTAAAAATAATTAAGTGGGCATAATACTGTGAAAGAGACGGAACGTCATGTGAAATCCTGCTTGTTGCTCTGGCTCTATGTACATCTGGGGAGAACAGTTTCTAAAACTCCTTTGTTGGTGAATATCATCACTAATCAATTCCATATTTAATACTACTTAGAGCCCATTGTACCAAAACATTTAAATGTATGTTTGTATATTCTGCTGAATTACGGTTTAAATGAACAAATCGCAAGCTCCTACACAAAGAATAGAATAATTAAGGTTGGAAAAGACCTCTAAGATCATCAAGTCCAACAGTCAACCCAGCACTACTATGACCTCAAAACCATGTCCCCAAGTGCCACATCTACACATTTTTTGAACACCACCAGGGATGGTGACTCCACCACCTCCCTGGGCAGCCTGTTCCAGTGCTTCACTATTCTTTCAGTAAAGAAATTCTTCCTAATATGCAATCTAAACCATCCCTGTCAAAACTTAAGCCCGTTTCCTCCATCCTGTCACTAGTTACTTAGGAGAAGAGACCACCACCCACCTCACTACAGCCTCTGATGGGTTGTTGTCCCAACAGATGGGTTGTTGTCCTATCTGAAGAGCGTATGTCTGCAATGGATGTTCATACAGTAAGGAAGAGTCAAGATTTTTTTCAAAGAGGGTTGAAGTTTCAGTAGTGTGATTTTTGTCTTGAAAACCTCTATCCCTGGGCATATGAAAGTTTTGGTTCAAAATGCTCCTGTACATTGAGGGAAGCTAAAATTTCACTGATAGGAGATGTGGCTCTTTTGTCTCTCAAGCAGAAGCATTCTCTGCAGAACAGGCTGATCTGTGTGGATCACACAGCAAAGCAAGTGTGTTGGAGTTGGAGCTGTATTGCACACAAGTACATTTATCCTGGTACACCAAAAATAGAAAAATAGATCATGGTGGAAAATAAATAGCAGAAGCTGTCACTTTGTAGTATGAACAAGCACCAGGAAGAGAATACAATGATGGAAGCTCATGAGGAAGGACTCAGGAAACCTCGTTGCCATCCCTAGTCCGAGGTTACACTTGATGCTGCATGCTCAGGTGCCGCTGAAATAGAACATACTGAAGCAGATTTTGGTGGCCTGGGTTCAGCTGCCTAGGGAGCACCAATGTCTTGTGTGCTGAGATGCCATTGCTTTTCAGCCTGGCACAGGCACATCTGTTCATGTTGCAACCGTTGTTTTCAGATTACAATTACAGAAGACTTTTGAAAGTGTAATTCCCAATAACAGAAAATGGCATGTTTGTAAATTGCCAGCAGAATGTTTGAACTACAATTAATAGCTGTTGCTATATTATACTGAATTCAAACTGAGTTTGTGCGGTTAATCCTCTTGGAATACCTTGTAAGTGATACTTGGAGAGGTGAACCATGACATTTTTCAGATCTATTACTTAATTTTGCACAATCACACTGTGTGACCCTAGGCAGGTTAGGAAGTAGAATGAATTAACACTTACCATCCGTCGTCTGGTAACTGTTCCTTTGCACACTCCTAGCGCACTCATAGCGAGTATGAGATAACGCCTGATCTCCCGGTGGAAGATTTTCCAGCCTAATTGCATTAACTTTGTGTTTGCTGCAGAGTAAAACATACACGTGGACAGGTGTTGTGCCTGTAAGATGCCATAGCTTGTGCGTGCTTGTAAAGCTGTGGACAGACAGTGTGCTCCAGATCTAACTGTGCCATTTGAAGATTTTGCCAGTTTGCACATACATGCTACCCCTTTGATGCTGTCGTTTCTACTGCTATAGCTTTGCTAGTTAAAGGGTTTGTTTAAGAGTGCTTTCATTTGCTTCAGGCAAAGTGAGCAGGTTGGTTTAAACCTCCGTTGGCTAATCCATCTGACTTGGAATCACACGAGGGAGCACTCACTTAATTCCTTCTGCCAACAGAGCTGCGGGGGCGGAAGCTCTCAGCAGAGGAGTGGTAAGAAACAACTGGAAGAACGTCACCAACTGGCACACCTGTCTGCGAGCTGAGTGCCAGCACAGGACTTACTCCTGCATCTGCTGTGGGTATTGTAGCTCTTCCAAACATGTCCATGCCTTTCCTGTTACACGTTCCTGGCTTCATTCTCTTTTATACTAAGTACTGCTGTATTGCTCTGGCAACGCAAAACAACTCGAGAGCATCCGGAGGTGTTAAAGCCGCCTTATTTGGCAAAACGACGTGAAAAGGTCTAACAGGAGAATATCAGAACTATATGCAGAATCAAATCTGTAATTTTCTTATCTGGAACCTTAGCTATTCCTTTAAGGGGTGCTGGATGCATGGGAACCCTAGATGTGGGGGGCACTGCTGCCCCTCAGCTGAGGGGCGGTCTGTTTCGGGCTGCATCACCCTAATTTCACACTACAGAGTGGCATTCAGCCTTCATTCCCAGTTTCTGTACATTCTTTGGTCACTGTGTGCGTGACTCCCATCACTCTTAAACCTAGAGGGGTCCAGTTGCACACAGGCCTCTTCTCTGAGAAGAGTTTAGTCTGCCTGGCTGTGAACAGATGCCCTTGCACCCTCTTTTGAGGTGTGTCCTTCCTTTTGTAGAATCTTTTCTTCTGGCAGCAGTATCACATTGCCTGAAAGGCCTGTGGGACACATAGTGGCCTCCCTCCTTTCACGGAACCCCCTGTTGCAAACTTGCTGTGTGGCAGATTCATTGTTGCATCTATCCTCTGCTTTCTGTTTTCTTCTCCTTTTCACTATTTTCCTAATCTTTTTAGCTTGTATTTTCAGGTTGGGTCTTCTAGGCATCCTTACCAAGAGATTGTGCTTTTTTTTTGTGCCGTTCTTGCTGTTATGACTACTAACTATATTGCTTCTTTTGGAAACTTCTTTTGGCAAGCTCTGCTTAGTTAAATCTTCTTAATGGTACAGCTTTGCACAGTTGTTTTAGGTGATTTATTTTTTTTTTTAATTTTACACATGGACAGTACTTCTATTTGTTTTAGTCAGTCAACTGCAGCCTAAATGAAAAGTATTGCTTTTTCTCAGGAAAGCACTTGAGCAGGTGTTTACCTCTAGATATGTGTGGTTTCATGTGCTTCCATGAAAAAAGGACATTGGCTTTTGCTAAAGACATTTCTTTTCTGAAGTAGGATGGGAAGAGCTGATTAGAAGCATGCTGCAGGAGGTGGAAATCTGCTCACTCCTTGGGGCCAAGTGTGATGGAGAGATTTCTTTATGTATTCCTATGGCTATAGCTGCCCATTTTAGCCTTAGCGAATGCAAGGCATTTCCTTCTACTTCCAACCCTCTTTAAAAGTAACATAGCCTGTTTCTACCTAAGATTTGTTAGTCTTTCTTATCCACATGATTCTGATCCTTTTGTGGGTGAGGCATCTACTCTGAATGGATGTCAGCTCTGACAGCTGCTGGATTTCAACCTTTACCTGGCTGAAAAAATAGTTCATTCTTGGTATTTCATGTCTCTTGTTTCTTTGATGGTCCTCCATGGTAGTCCTGTGTTTTCCGGTCCCCAGCTAGGACAGATGTGCTTTATCAGGGAGTGAATGAGCTGTGAAAGGTACACTCTAATGAGGAAGGGAATGAAGCTCCTCTCCTGGGTATTTAAACTACTGCACTTTTCCCTGTGACTTTGATCAGTGCCTGTTTTGTCAGGTTACAGCCTCCTAATGCTCTGACTGCTGACTTCAGGTAATCCAATTTAGCCCTCTCTGTTTAGCCTACTTTCTATGTTGTTTATCTAGATAGAAAATATCTTATTTTTCTTTTTTCTTATTTTTAAGTCTGCCAGTGGACTGATGGTGCTCTCTTTGTCTTGTTACCAAAGTTCATAGAAAGTAGCTATCCATTTAACCTTCCTCATATTAATTACTGAACAGTTATTACAGTTACATGGTGCAGAATCTCAGCTGAGCCAACTTACTCCACACAGTGGTCAACAGGGATGGAACTTGAACGTTTTACTTATTAAAATGTCCCCCTTGTAGGACAATATTTGGGAATGGCAGGAGATAAGGAAACAACACAAACTTGTTTATTGTGGCACACTTTGCTAATCCTGCAATTCTGTACAGCAGCCATAATTATAACTGTATTTGCTGGAGGGAGTTCAATTCATTCCTATAATACTTTTGTAAGATACCTTTAATTACTCTGAAAATAAAATTCAAACCCAAATTCCTTGAATTTAGTGAAATCTGTCAGCAAAGATGATAATGCCAGGTCATTAAGAAACAGGGTTAGCACTCTCAAAGGTTATTACTGAGGTACTTACGATAGGCTCTTGGAGTTTTTCCTGTTGCCAATGCCAGACACGACCGTGCCAATCTTTTCTTCTGGCAGTCTTTGGCAGGCAATGCACAGGCATGGCCACAGTGCAGCTGCAGTGTAACTGAGGTGGGGACCAAGGGGAGGACACTCAACTTCAAACCAGGTCCCAAGGGAAGGAGGGGCAGCCCTGGCCAAAGCCTCCTTGCATTGCTTTCGGGAAGAGCTTTCCCCAAGGTCACCAGCTGCACTATCGCTGAGTTGGCTCTGAGCCCAGAGAGCCAAACCCTTGGGAGGATGGGCTCAGGGCTCTGACATTCCATTTTGTCCTTACTAAAGTCCCCTGCCCACTTCACCAGCCATCTGTGACCTAATGCTCCCTTTTCTTTTTATCTGTACCCAAAGCAGGCTAGTGCAGGCAAGGGAAGGAGTCACAGCAACACTGACTGCCTTTGCACTGCCCTCAAGCCATCCCCCTCCCTAACGTACGCTTCCCCAAACCATGAAAGCCCTCAGCTGGGCCAGTGTGCTCCTCTCCACACAGAGTGCTGCACGGGTTCCCACACCCAGTGCTGATGACCTTGCAATGCCTATTGCAGTTGCCTATCCAAATGACAATAGTAGCAGAAATACCCATGGCCATCTTTGATACCCTGTTGAGGGCCTGGGAAAGCATTGCCTAAACATGGGTGGCTGTTCGCTTCGGGCATAGATCTGGAGCATGTCCAAGCATCAGCACCTCTCGTGCAAGTCGGAACTATTCTTGATCAATATCCTTTATTTTCCGTCTCTTTGTGGTATGGACGGGCTGTTGTCCTAATCTACTGAATCTTAACAGCCTTATGTTGCCGTGGGGAACACTGTTGTTGCCAAATGGGTGTTTCAGAAAGGCATGTTTAATTTCACAAGGGAAAAAAACCCTCGTTTTTATAATATTGCTAAAATGTGAACACTAATGCTTTGTAAATTCCTGGTTTAGTCAGGAATACTTCAGGCTTACCCCAGTGTACCTATTCAGGCTTTTTTGGAAGTTGTAAGTAAACTGGGAAACATTTAATTTTATGGTGTGAGAGAATGGGTGCACCATGCTCCTCATACAGCACCACTGACGTTAAGTCGAAGCAGCTACTTGACTTTCTGTTAGTGTATTCTGTTAGCATTCCTAGAAATTAAGCATATATCATAATCGAGTTAATTATATTAAAGTAAACAAAAAAAGCCCTGCAGACACATCTGTGCACATGGATTTTAAAATTACAGCTGGTACGTTTGTAATATTTCGATTTATTTTAAGGAGACACATTTTCAAAATCAGGTGGTAATGCTAAAGCACTTGGCACCAGTCACCTGACTACATCAACACACTGTTTCAGCAGTTAAACTGAGTGTTCAAGGACATGACAGAATGATGTCATCTCTTGGGTCAGAAATCTCAGCAAGATAGAAAAGATGCCCACAGAAACTTATTTGAAGAATTTATGTGCCCACTGTAATTTCCTTTGTGGGAATGCACAGACCCACAGCACATTCAGTCCACAGTTTGGGAGAAATTCTGGGTTTCTTGGTGATACCCAAATAGGAGCTCATGAAGCTGGCACTGTTTAATCATCTGTGCTTAGCTGGGAGACTCCTGCGTCTGCAGATCTATCGTGCCCTATTCTTATATTCATTCCACCTTTTGGGTAGACAGCAGCTATACACTATTTCTGCAGGAGATTCTTAGCACCAGGGAAGTCCATGCAGTATGGGAACTCAGCACAACAGCAGCTGTTCTTACTAAGTAAGCTTGACAGGTATTTGTTTTTTTTTTTGCATTGACTTAATGCATACTGATTGAAAATCAGGATCTGAATCTGTGTTATTAAGGTGTACTATCGTCAGGGAACTGCTATCTAAAACAGTGTTCTCCAAACCTTTGTGATAGTGTACACCTATCACTAAAAAAAATTGAGCACCCCTCCCAATATACATATATTATTTTTTAATTTATAGATTATATACATGGACTACTGTCCTAATATATTATGTACTTTATAAAGCATACACTAAAATAGAAATTAAACAGCAATGAGCTAGAGATAAAATAAACAACTTTTTATTTATTTATTAATGGTACAAAATTTATTTTATTGTCACACCCCAATGGGTTGTCTTGCACACCCCTTGGGTGCATACAAACCAGTGATATAGAAGATAAGATAAAGCTCAAGGAAAAAAAAAAAAAAAAAAAAAAGACAAAAATCAAGAAAAATTGTTTACTCTTTGGCCTTAATGTACTCTGTGTGCATGAGGTTAAAGACTTTCAAAGTCTGGTCCCAGACTATGGAATGAATTCCCTCAGGAGGTAAGAGTATCACAAACAGCATCACCCAAATGTAAACAAGATTTCTTTAACCTGCCTTTATGACATAAATACATTGCAACATACAGATTAAAGAAAAGCACCCAAATTATCAAAGGAAATCGTTCTACAAACCTCTCCCCTGGGGCAGAGGAAGGGAGAACAAACGACTGTTGCTTAATGCACTACTGGAAAGCGATTCAGTCTCTCTGTAATGGGGTGAGGATGTGAATGGACTGGTGTGCGATAGAAAACTATGTTACTGTTTCCACTCGACTAAAAAGCTGCACCAATGTGAATTAATGTTCGTTTCATGTCTGGAGGCATTATATGTCCATTTTTTATTTGGATACTACTTGCTTAGGATACTTCTACTGTTTTGTTCCTTCCCCAGTGGCATCCTGACTGTAGAACCCTGAGTAAAGCATTGTAAATCATTGACTCTAGCTGTATCTTACTGTAAAATAAGCTAATTTCTTTATCTCACTTCAAGAAGCTTTCTTGGGCCATAGTTTAGTAAAGCTAAATTGCTTTGTTGGCACAAGTCTAAATATAAACCAACCTTTAAATTAATTGCTTCCAAAATTGATTCAAAGAAGTATTCTCAGACAGAAATACAGTTAATACACAGACCAGTGAATCCCAACTTTCCCAGAGGTACACCACTGTTTTACCTGAGGGTGAAGTTTATTTCATCCTTAGTACCTGGATAACTCACGTAGCCATTCCATGGGCGGGCATGAACCTGGAGGTGAGACTTGCCTTGCCCCCATGTTCTCTGCACAAGGGAAAGTACTAGAAAAAGACAGGCTGCATGATCCTTCCTCGTTTATGGCAAGTCATTCACCCAGGATCTAGTGTCCAGATGCATGTAGAAATGGGAAGAGACTAACTTCTTGCTTCATTCACCACTTTCCTGATTATTTCAAGAAAGCAGTAGAAGTTTTAGAAGTGATCAAGGCTGGCCAGAAACTTGTATTTTCACACACAGAATCACTATGGTTGGAAAGGAACTCGAAGATCATCGAGTCCAACCATTATCTATCTCTCCCAGGCCACTTCTACACCATATCCCTGAGCACCCTATCTAGATGGCTTTTAAATACATCCAGGGATGGTAATTCAAACACTTCCATGGACAGCCTGTTCCAGTGTTTGATCACCTTTTCAGTGTAGAAGTTATTCCTAATGTCTAACCCAAACCTCCCCTGGCGTAAGTTAATGCCATTTTGTCTTGTCCTGTCACTTGTGGCATGTAAGAAGAGGCCCACACCTACCTCCCTACAGCCTCCTTTCAGGTAGCTGTAGAGAGCGATAAGCTCTCTCCTCAGCCTCCTTTTCTTCAGGCGAAACAATCCCAGTTCCCTCAGCCACTCCTCATAAGACACAGCCTCAAAACCCTTCACCAGCTTTGTTGCCCTTCTTTGTACCCTCTCTAGAACCTCAATGTCCTTCTTCTACTCAAGATGTGGCCTCGCCAGTGCCGAGTACAGTGGGATGATCACTTCTCTAGTCCTGCTGACTATACTATTTTTGATACAGGCCAGGATGCCATTGGCCTTCTTGGCCACCTGGGCACACTGCTGGCTCATGTTCAGCCAGCTGTCAGTCAACACCTCCATGTCCCTTTCTGCCCAGCAGCTTTCCATCCGCTCCTCCCCAAGTCTAGAGCTGTGCGTGAGGTTGCTGAGGCCCACGTTCAGGACTTGGCACTTGGCCTTGTTGAAGCTCATACAACTGACCACGGCCCATGGGTCCAGCCTGCCTAGGTCCCTCTGAAGGGCCTCCCTACCCTCAAGCAGATCAATGCACCCATCTAACTTGGTGTCATCTGCAGACTTACTGAGGGTGCTCTCTACCTCCTCATCCAGATCATTGATAAAGCTATTAAAGAGGAGCAGCCCCAGCCCTGAGCCCTGGGGACGCCGCTTGTGACCGGCCCCAGGCAGATGTAACTCAACTCCCCACCACTCTCTGGGCCTGGCCATCCAGCCAGTGGTGCCACAGACGAG
>NW_008588749.1:11202-11423 GCF_000691845.1 Merops nubicus
CACTGCGATGAGAGTGCTGTGGGGCTGTCCTGGTTTGGGATAGAACAGAACTAATTCTGTTCAGTGATTTTGCTTTTCAGCTCTAGCTCTTCTAAGTAACTGCACTTGCTGAAGCTAACAGCATATTTTCGCAGACAGTGTCTGTTCCTAGCAGTGCTAACGCTCCATGTTTAGAGTTACCACCAAGGACTGCTGTGCAGACCAAGGTCACTGCTAAATCC